>NC_056737.1:786894835-787028838 GCF_019279795.1 Protopterus annectens | reverse complement strand
TGGGAAGCAAAACTCCAGAAAATAACAGACAGCCAGAGGGGAAGGACAGAAATTAGTAATAAAGTGACTCAAGACTCAGAGATATCAAACTGATGGTAAATGAGCAACCAGGAAAAGCAGTAAAAGGACTTTGGAATACTGTTAATGAAAGAAAGTAACTTCACCTGTAGAAAAGCCATTATACCCCTACATGGACAGATTATAGACATTATCATGAGCTGCATGTGTAGGTCTGATGATTTTATCTTGTTTATTTAAATTCTGTTAACATTGTGTTAAACAAGAATCATCTGCATGAGATTGTAGGTGTTCTACATGAAAGCATGTCGATTTCACAGTAAAACAAATGTGTACAGTTATCAATATTACAAGGAAATCCAATGAATACTTGCGTACAGTTATCAGTATTATAAGGAAACCCAATGAATACGTGTGTAGAGTCATTGATATTACAAGGAAAAGCAATGAATACTTGTGTAATGTCATCAATATGACAAGGAAACTCAATGTATATGTGTGCACAGTTATTGATATTACAAGGAAACCCAATGAATGCATGTGTACAGTATCGATATTACAAGGAAATCCAATGAATATGTGGGTACAGTTATCAATATTATAAGGAAACCCAATGACTACATCTGTACATCCATTGATATTTAAAGGAATCTCAATGAATACATCAGTACATTCATCAATATTACAAAGAAACCTGATAAATACATGTGTACAATCATCAGTATTACAAGGAAACCCAATGAATGTTTGCACAGTCATTGATATTACAAGAAAACCCAATGAATATGTATGTACAGTTATCGATATTACAAGGAAACCCAATAAATACATGTATACATCCATCGATATTACAAGGAAACCAAATGAATATGTGTGTACAGTCTTCAATATTACAAGGAAACTTTGTGAATATGCGTATACAGTTACTGATATTGTAAGGAAACCCAATAACTATATGTCTACAGTCATCAATATTGCAAAGAAACCCAATGAATACATGTGTACAGTCATCAATATTATAAGGAAACCCAATGAATACATGTGTACAGTCACTGATATTACAAGGAAACCCAATGAATACATGTGTACAGTCATTGATATTACAAAGAAACCCAATGAATATGTGTGTAATCTATATTACAAGAAAACCCAATGTATAGCTGTGTACAGTTATCGATATTACAAGGAAACACAATAAATACATGTGTACAATTATCGATATTACAAGAAACCCTATGAATATGTTTGTACAGTTATCAATATTACAAGGAAACCCAATGAATAATTGTGTACAGTTATCGATATTACAGGAAACCTAATGAAAATGTGTGTACAGTCATCGATATTACAAGGAAACCCAATGAATATGTGTGTACAGGCATTGATAATACAAGGAAACCCAATGAATACTTGTGCCCAGTCATTGATATTATAAGGAAACCATATGAATATGTGTGCACACTTATTGGTATTACAAGGAAACCCAATAAATACATGTGTACAGTCATCAATATTACAGGCAAAGCCAATGAATACTCAAGAATAGCTGATGGTACCAAAGAGTACTAATTCAGTGTCACTTTCCAGCAGAGAATTACAAGGGTAAACATAGTGACAAAGGAAAGAAACCTCTGCACAGTTTTCTATATAGATAAATATATATATATATATATATATATATATATATATATTAGATATAGATATATATATATATATATATATATATATATATATATATATATATATATATATATATATATATATGGTTTACTACTAAATGTCTGAAGTGCCTGTGCTTGACTAACATGTGGTCGAAAGACACTTTTTAAATGGGCAGAATGCCAAACCAAAATGCCTCAACTACGCTACAGGAAATGAGTAGTGTAGTTTGAGTATCTGAGATCGGCATTGTGAACAGAGATCACTGTACAGTGAGGAACAGGGAATTAACCCATTTCCTCACTATAGTGCAGTTTCAGAGTTGGTATATTTAATTTGCAGGGGGTGTGGGGAAACAGCCTCCAATATATGGTTATATAGTACAATTAACATACCATTGGCTGTAGAGTGTAATGGTACATTAAGGTGCATAACATGGGTGACTGACGTTACCTCCTGCTATGTCAAATACATCAAATTATGGATGTTGATGTATTCATTTTTGTCATGTCTGCTGTTTCAACATTCAACATATTGGGTTAACCATTGTGACTGGTCGCTGAATGCAGTTTCGGACTGTCAGCATTAAACTATATATATATATATATATATATATATATATATATATATAGAGAGAGAGAGAGAGAGATAGATAGATAGATAGATAGATAGATAGATAGAGATAGATAGATAGATAGATAGATAGATAGATAGATAGATAGATAGATAGATAGATAGTGCCTATTTGCATATATAGATATATAGTGCTCTTTTACCTTTTCACAATATTTATACATCTCTTTATATTTATATTTAATAGGCATGGTGCATTGAAGCACCGACCATTCATTCAGACTGCTAGTTCTGGACAGATATCCCTTCTTCCTCAAAAACTTTAAAATCCTGCAGACTGTTCCATGTTGAAAAGACTCCAGAAACAAACAAATATATACAACAATGTACAAAAAGTTTAGTTTTTTTTTACATGGACATGTTTGCATATGTAGTTTAGCCGACTAGTAGACTTCAAAGAATTTTTCCTGATGTAGATAGCATATGTTGGAGATGTGATGGAAAATAGAGATAAATTTTGGAATTTGTTTTCTGGAATATAATGAGTTGATAGCTTTAAAAAAAACTCTACATAGTACTTTGACATAGAACAAATGATAGTAGCTAAGGAAATGATTCTTCTGATCTGGGATATAGCATCTGAATTGTATAGACAGAGTAATGCCTTACTAATATTAATGCCATTAGTTCTTCTGATATCTTTTTCTCTTCCCTTCTATCATTCTGATAGTCATCCCAGTGCCTCATGTCCTTGCTAGGTCTGCTGGGATTCCAATCAACCCTCGGTGCAGTATTTGCAATTTTCCAGGGCCAGCAAGGATCTTAAGGATGACCTGGGGTGTCATACAGTCCAACAACCATCTTTCTTTTTTTGCCTACTCCTTGTTCCTCCCTAACCTCCTCCATTCCGTAACCCCTGTGCAGATATATGGCATATCTGCCAGCCTATATGGCAGCTCAGCCATGTCTCTACCCTTCCCTCTTTCAGGCCAAGCTTCCCAATGTGCCAACTACAGACATCACCATATATCTTTGCAGGAGATGCCCAAAAATCTGTCCACCACTCAAGTGATGGTAATGCCCATCTCCCTCTGCCACTCCATCAGTCATCCAAGCCAGCAATTGAACCCAGGATTGTTGGGCCATAGTTAGGGCTTTATTCCTCTATGCCACTGGAGTGGCTGTAGTTTAATGCTATTAGCTGTCAAAAAACAATTACTAGAAAATGGAAATCAAAATCTAAATTAACCATAGTCGAAGTCCTGAATGTTGTAAAGGATATAAAAAACTGGAGGTTAGAGCTTCAAAAACATGATGAGCAAATTTCATAGAAGTACAAGGAATTTTTGAGAACAATAGATGCAAAACAGTGATCCTTAGGATATGTAAGAATGAAGAGATACAAGAGCTGAGCAGCAGTACATACTTTAGATGGTACCCATTGAGGGAAGAATTGTACAGACTAACTGCTTAAGGCATCTGCTGATATGTGCAGTATCCCCTAGATAGGAAAACGTGGATCATAGACTGTATGCCATGTCAGTGATAGCAATTCAATGATGAAAAAAATGGCTGTAGATGATTTGGTTACATTCACTGTTACCAAGCATTTGTATGGGTATTTGTTGGTCATAAGTGGTTAGCGGACCTGGCCAACTCTGATTTATTCCAGCGATCAATGCTAATGGTTGGAGTGGTCCATATGTATTTAATTGCCAGTGTGTCCCTGCCATGAAGTCCAATGTCCATGGGCCAATTGGCTACTAGCTCTTGGTGCCTAGTTTTATAGCTTGGGTTACCAGGGATAGCTCAGCTGAGTGAAAGCTAAATGTAAAACCAATCTACCTGCCAAACATATTGCTGCACTCAATAAAACCTCACTGACAGGGCACAGTTTAGAAGAGGATGACATGATGGTAAGGATTAGGCTGTACATCCTCTACATTTAGGAGACAAGATGGAAGGGCAGGACAGCAAACACACAAAGCTTAGGATCAAGATTCTACTACTCAGGAGCAAAACAGACTAGAAATGTGGTGGGAATTTTGATCAGGGGAGAGATTCAGAAGATACTGAGGGATGTCATCAGAATTAGTGACAGATTCATGGCACTCAGACTCCAGTGAAAAGATAAGGCAGTGTTCATAATCTCAACATATGCCCACAGCAGAGTTGTGATAGTGAGGAAAATAATGCATTCATAAAGCAGTTGCAGGACCTACTAGATAAAGAAAGCATGATTTGGCATTGATAATGGGGGCCTAAATGCACATATTGGGACAGACAGAGCAGGATCAATGGACTGGCTGGGTCCATATGGGTGGGGCAACAGGACTAAAAGAAGGAGAGTCCATTCTAGACCTTTGACAAATGGCTTGATGGTGGCCAACATGTGGTTCAGCAACGGAGATAATCACAAGATCATACACAACAGTGGTCAACATGAAACTCAGTTAGACTTCCACCTAGTAAGGAAAAGGCACTGAGGTTGAATTAAAGATTGCAAAGTCATCCCCAGTGAAAGAGTTGGCCTAGAGCATGAATCCTTTGGATTAGACATTAAACTGAGGCCCCAGCTGCTTGAGCTGCTGGTAGATGAAGTGGACGTAAAGATCCCATGGCACCTATTGGAAAGAGGGTGATGCTTTATTTAATGCACAGATTACTCTTCTTTACAAAATATTTACATATTTACAAATATTTACAAATGTAGAAATATATAGAGATGCAAATCTGTTTAAGCATATTCATAATTTCCTTTACAATCATGATAAATTTTCATTTCTATCAGACCCTCACTGTTTTTTCCCTAATCACAATCTGATTTTGCTTAATATTGTTGCTAAAACCCATTTACCATTAAACATAATTTAATTTATTCTTTCATTCCATATAGCCCATATAACATAAAATAATGTTTTATCTGTTTTAACATTCTTTACTTATTCTTACAATATTCATATTTAATCATATCCCTGTTTATTGTATCCAGTTATTTTATATCTTTGAAAAAATCTTTACATAGTTTTCCCCATAACCTTTTTACTCTTTCATATTTCAGAAACACGTTCCATAGTTTCTTCTTCTTGACAATGTAAACATATTCTATCACTTTTCTTTTTATATGGTTTATTATCTTTTACTGGAAATGTATCTATTAAAAGTCTCCACAAAAATCTGTTAGATTTTCCCATGATTTTACATAGTAATGTTTTATCTTTATATTCTTATACCATGCTTTTCTCTTTCTATATCATCAATTTTTATTTTCTACAAAAATGTTTTTGGTAACATTTTATTTTTTTTCATTTTTACACCATTTTTTCTCTTTTACTTTTTTGCCATACTCCCAAATTTATCATACTTAACAGTTTTACTACTAATCTATCATCTTTTTCATTTATTTACTTTAACACTTTGTACAAATTTAATGAATTAGAATATACCACTGGGTTAATTTACCCTAAACCTCTCCAAAAACAAAAAAAGCAGGATTGTTTTATTTCTTCTATTTTTTTCCATTGAATATTACTTATAACTTTATTCCCAAATGTTAGACCCAACACAGAAATTAATTTATTGTAAAATATACACCCCCTATCTTTACTACATCAGCTAAACTTGTACTTTACACTTCATTTAAAGCCATCCTTATCACAGCTAGACACTCATTTGTGCAAATTATTACTTCTTTTACCCAAATTTTGATTTTTGCAATTATAATGTCATCTGCATATGTTAACAGAACTGGAATTCTTATCCCTTCAGGTGTATATACCCTGCCTGCTTCATATTTTAATTTATTTCACATACTATCACATGCATAACTAATGCAAAGAGTATACAACTCAGTAGACATCCCTGCCTTACACCACTCTCCATGTGTACTTCTCGGCCTACTGAGCAATTTACAAGTATTTTTACTTTATTACTAATATATGCTGATATACATCATTTCCTAACTTCTCACTTATGTTATATTCTTTCATTATTATCCATAAGATTTCATGCCTAGTTTAGCCAAATGCCTAATTAAGGTCTCCTATCATAATTTTCAGTTCTTCTTTTCCATTCATAATATCATCTGCAACTTCACTATCATTAATAATTCTTGACAACCATTAACCTTTATACTATACATAATATCTTCCATAATATTTTTCATTTTAGTTTCAAATCTCTTTTGTATTATTTTCATAAAGATCTTAAAATCATTAATATTGAATATTATCAGTCTTCAGTTTTTTTAATGTCTTCTATCTTCCTTCTTCATCTTTTTTTCTATCTTCCTTCATAAAAAAGTAACTTAACCATTCATTTAAAATCTTAAAAAAAAATTTTTTTGCCATTCCCTTAAATTTTTATGCATTTCATGCCCTATTCTATCTAGGCCTGCAGTTAAATCTATATTTATATGACCTAATAATTTATCTAGCTCATTTAAATAACTCTCCTTATCTGACTCTTTATTCTCTTTTTCTGATTTTTTTCACTTTTCATGCTTTACACACAATGTTCTTTTTTTCTTTAGACAGTTCTTGTATATATTGTACTATGCTGTTCACAATGTTTTCCTGGGCTCTTCCTATTTCTCCTTTTACATTTTTTATTTCACTTATTACCTAACATCTTCCTTTACTAATCTGCTCAAGTAACTCAATACGTCTTCTCTTTTTCCTTGTGAAAAATTATCTTTGCTTGTATAACGATTCTTGATTCTTTCTTGATTTCTTTCATATAATTATTTTTCTTTTTCTTTGTCAAAGTATTTTCTGTCATGTTCTAAATCTTCAATTTTTCTTTCATTACTTTCCTCACATCATATTGTCATTGTAAAAAAATATATATTTTTTTCTTAAACGGCATCCATTCAGACCAGTTTTTATAAAATGTTCTCGTAGTAATATAAGCTTACCATCTCATCACTTTTCTTCTTCATTCTATGTTTTCTCATTTATCGTTTTATTCCTTTGCTTATTTTTATATATTTCTTGTATATATTTCTTGTTTTCCTTTATGTCTAGACATATTGCAAGATGATGAGAAAATCCTGTTTCAGCTTCATCCCCCTTTCCTATAACTAAACCTTCTGATACTATAAAATAATCCCATGGGATTCATGAACGCTCCATGCAAGAATAGTATTATTCTTGCATGGAGCGTTCTGTGGCTGTCTTGGACAGCAGTGTGCCCTGCATATTCATGAGAGCACACTGCTGTCTACACTAGATGGCCATGAAACAAGAATGAGTGCAGGGGCATGTCCGAGCACAGCTGTTACAGTACATACACCCCCTGCACTCTGGAATTGCTGTACAGCAATTCTAAATCTAGTAATACTGTCCACTGACACTTATAACAGTGTCTGTGGACAAAATATATAAGCCCATCCCTCCCACAACATAAAGCCAACTGTCCAGGTCATTGCAGAATGCCCAGAGCATTCCCTCATAGTTTTGGCCTTTTTTTCATAAAATGTTTCCTGTCTGTGAAAGCAGTGGGATGATCTAAAGGGATAATTATGCTAAAATGTAAGGGATTATTTTTGGGTTATTGGGATAATTTTCAAGTTTTTTAATTTTTTCCTATCCCCAGTAAAGTAGTTGAGCAGGTGTGTGTGTAGCATAGCTATGCTCAGCCTAGCTTAAACATTCCAATAAGCTAGATAGAAATGTATAGCCAAAAGAGTACAAATGAAATAGTGTAGTGGTTAGAGCTCTCGCTTAACATGCAGTTATTCACAATTTGAGCCACAATTCAGTCAATTATTTTTTATTTGTGAAAACAGCAGTAAAAGTACATTTATTAGAAATAGGTAGTGAATAATACATATTTGTTTACCAGCCAAGTGTGAGGTGTCAGTGTAGTACAGATGTGAAACCCCATATAAACACAAGTGTCCCATACAGTATAGCCACAAAAGAATGTAATATAATGAAAGTACATAAAATGAGAATAATAATAATAATAATGAAAATAATAATCATAATAAGTAATAATACTAATATAGTCCATAAAATAACAGCTGAGCAATGCTAAACTGAGCTCAGCTGGAGTAAGCATTACTGAAATATGTATGCTTAGCAAGAATCTGTATAGCTAAGCAATTTTGCACACTTATAAGCACTGATTAGCATCTACCCATTTAAGCAATGCTTATCTTTGATAAGTGGGTTTGCCTGGTGCTTAGCTTAGCTCAGCATATTCAAAACTGTCCAATCATGGCAAAGGGTGGGAAATCAGTCTTATCTAAACCTCACAGGCAGGAATACAGCTCATAACCAGTTGTAGCTCCCCACTGTAGGCACTACGGCTGGTGCTGATAAAGGTGTGCACTTTGGGGTGCAGCACTGGGGCATTCAGGAGTCCAGGGTCATTTTTTGACTCCTTGAAGAAATCTATGACATGAGACTGATGCAGGACCAGTACCAGGGCTCTCAATACAAAGTGGAGGCCTGGAAACATCTTGCCTGTGATTTCACCAGTGCCACTGGCATCCCTCAGAGTGGTGATCAGGTCCGACACCACTTTGCCGACTTGAAGCAGAGGAAGGGGGAGATCTTGGACCAGTGGGTCCAAGATACCCAGGTGGGGAATGTTCCAGGAATGTATAAGTGTCAGTCACAATAAGTGTTTTTCAAAGTTCGGCCTGTGTATGTGATGGATAGGTATGCATACATACTTCTTCTTATCTCCTGTACAGCTGCAGATAAGAGGGCTGTGAACTTGACACAAATGCCAGCAGGCTGCTAAGGCTGCATTGCAAGGCTGGTGAGTACAATTTAGTTTGTAGTATTCATAGCAAATAAATAAAAATGAGTATTATGTCACCTTGCAGTATTTAAAATGGGTATGGTTTGTACTGAATATACAAACCCGTAGGAGAGTAATACTGATATATAGGTTATTTATCAATAAAATTGTAAGTACTTGTCAATAAAAGTTAAAACCCCAGACTGGTTGTGTTTACTTTGGTATTGTATGAATTGAAATGCATACAGTTTATGCATAAGAACTATAGCTATGAAAGCATTAAACAGTCAAGGCTCATCTGACAAAGATTATGGAGTTGTAAAACAGATTAGCTATATGAAAAGAGTAGTTCACTATAATTTAACATTGCTTACTGCCGCACATACCTACACTGCTTAAAAGTGCCTTAATCATGCTGTATCCAACAGCCCTTATTCTGCCAGTAACAAAAGAATCAGCCCTTGCAAGGCTTGAACCTAGGACCCCACACACCACAGCAACTTACCACTAAGCCATTTCAGCTGGAGAATTGTCTTATGCTTTTTCAAACATATCATTCAGTACAGCCATTCAACATTAGGCAAAAGCTTCTGTAGAATTAGTCAAGTTTTGTATATACATATATATATATATATATATATATATATATATATATATATATATATATATATATATGGGTCACCTTTAGATGCCCGACAACGTTCACGACACGAATCCGACGGGACGAAAACACCGACAACGCAGATGACCGACAAGGTGAGAACCCGATGGACTCGGTAAGTGTGCGATCGAGTGAGGGATTTAGTGTTAGGGAGCGGACAGGTAAGTGTGCGATAGTGAGGGACTGTGGGTTTAGGGGTGGGTTAAGTGAATTAGGGTTAGGGTGCAGGTAGGGTGTGTGTGCGATAGTGAGGGACTGTGGGTTTAGGGGTGGGTTAAGTGAGTTAGGGTTAGGGTGCAGGTAGGGTGAGTGTGCGGTAGTGTCGGATCTTGGGGTTACAGGTGGGTAAGTGAGTTAGGGTTAGGGTGCAGGTAGGGTGAGTGTGCGGTAGTGTCGGATCTTGGGGTTACGGGTGGGTAAGTGAGTTAGGGTTAGGGTGCAGGTAGGGTAAGTGTGCGGTAGTGTCGGACCTTAGGGTTAGGGTTTGGGTTAGGGATAGTGCATATGTTATGTAGTGTACTGTGTTGTTTACGTGTAGTGTGTTGCTGTAATGGTTTTCGTGTTTTGCGTTGTAAGCTTTTGTTGTCGGTCTTTTGGTGTCGGTTATTAGTGTGTCGGCGAAACGAGATTTCGAGGATTTAAAGGTGATCCATATATATATATATATATATATATATATATATATATATATATATATATACAAAATAAATACATAATATATGTGGAGATATACATATAAAATATATACATATATATATATATATATATATATATATATATATATATATATATATATATTTATATAGAAAAGTAAATAAATACATACATATATAAATATATATGTATAGACCTAAAAATATATATGTGTGTGTGTGTGTGTGTGTGTGTGTGTGTGTATATATATATATATATATATATATATATATATCTATATATATATATATATATATATATATATATATATATATATATATACATATATGTATATATAGGTTCATAGGTTCATAGGTAGGTACTGGGCTATCTGCCCGAAGGCATTTATAAACCTAGCCAAAGTGTGTCAGCTTTCGCCGCCCCATTGATTAATTAACTGAGCCTCTGTCAAGAAGAGCCAATGAAGTGATCCCAGGGGTGTATTTTCTGTTACCCATCCACTTGTCAAGGTTTCTCTTGAAGAGTGTTAGTGAGGGGCTCTGCCTAATGTAGTTAGGAATTTTGTTCCAAAGCATGGGGAGTCTTTGTGACAGGAATCTATCCCTCCAGCATGTTCTATTTATTGTTGTGGCGAGGTTTAACTCACTAGAGTGAGTTCATAGGTTCATAGGTTCATAGGTTCATACTAGGCTATCTGCCCTAGGGCATTTATAAGCCTAGCCAGAGTGTGTGTGGCTTTCACCACCCCTTAGGATGAGAATACTATACCCATTAGTTTGCTGTGCCTCTGTCCAGCAGTGATACAGAGATGATTCCCGGGGTAAACCTACGATCTCCCATCCACTCGTCAAGATTTCTCTTGAACAAGTCAGTGAGGGGCTCTACCTCACATGGACTGGGATTCTGTTCCATAGTGTAGGGAGTCTCTCGGTGATGAATCTGTCCCTCCAGCACATCCTATTTATATCCGTGTTGAGGTTTAAGTCTCTTGCTCTCGTGGCTCTGGTGGATTTGGATTTTTTGAGGTGAAGCATGTCCATTAATTCTGGGTTGGACATGGCCTTGTATGTCAGGCACAGATCACCTCTGAGCAGACGGTATGCGACTGAATAGAGCTGGAGTTTCTTCAGTCGGGCATCGTATGATATATGTTTGAGCCCCTTTATCCTTTTGGTGAGGAACTTTTGGGGTCTTTCCAACTGCTGCAGGTGTCAGGTAAGGTACATTCTGAATGGGGCGTTGTACTCAATCATTGGTCTGATAAGTGAAGAGTACAGGGGTACAATGACCTCTCCTGATCTGGATGTGAATCCCTTCATGATCAGGTGGGCAATGTAGAAGGTCTTTCTAACCACTTTGGCAATGTGAGTGTCAAAAGAGAGGTTACTGTCAACTTGGGTCCCCAGGTCCCTGATAACTTCTTCCGTGTTTAATGGATTACCACCTATGTGGTAATTAGGGGTTACCTTGTTTTTCCCAAAGGGTATATATTTTTTGGCATTAAGCTTAAGGCCATGGCTCTGGCACCAGTTATCCATTTCTATGAGACCTTTCTGGAGGATGTCTGTGTCTGATGGAGTGTCAATTATGGTGCCCAGTTTGCAGTCATCTGCAAATTTTGTCAGCCACAATCCCCCTATGTTTGCCTGCACTTCAGAAAAATAAATGCCGAACAAGAGGGGGCCCAGGACTGAGCCCTGTGGGACACCGCTCGTGACCGGCTCAGAGTCTGACATGGCACCAGCAACTCTAACCCTGTGTGTTCTGTCCTTGAGCCAGTTTGCAACCCATCTTGTGACATATGGGTTTACATCTAAGCTGGTGAGCTTTTCTATGATGTCCGAGTGGGGTATTGTGTCGAACGCTTTTGCTAGGTCAAGGTAGGCTGTGTGAACTGCCTTACCCTCATCAATGGCCTTAGTGACTGTTTCAAAAAAAGTCGACCAAGTTCAAGAGGCAGGATCTGCCCTTGACAAAGCCAAATTGGGTAGGATCCAGTGTCTGTAGGTCCCCAATGTCTTTATTTATGAGTTCCATTATGATCCTCTCCATAGCTTTGCAGACAAGGCTCGTCAAGCTTATGGGGCGGTAATTTCCAGGGTCCGTAGAAGCACCACCTTTGTGGAGTGGGACCACAGTTGCCGTACACCATTCTTTGGGTACGTCTCCTGTAGTAAGGCTAAGATTAAACAGCAGCCTTATGTGTGGGTTTAGTTCCTCATTGAGTTTGTGTAGCACACAGCCGGGGACACCGTCCGGTCCCATTGATGCTGTGTTTTTTGCTTTATAGAGAGCAGCTCTCACCTGGGCATTTGAGATGTTTGGGAGGCTAGACTCTGGTGGGATAGATATTTCTCCTTTTGGGGGGGAGGGAGAAATTTGCACTGAACCTGTCTGCCAGTATGTTGGCAATGTCTGTGGGTTCAGTGATTTTATTATCATTTTGGACTAATTCTGAGCATATCTGGGAGTTTCCACCCAGATTTCTAACATAGCTAAAGAAGGCTTTATGATTGTCTTTTGTGTCATTAGCGATTTTTCTCTCAATGTTGGCCTTGGATGATTTTATGAGTGATCGTAGTTTTTTGCTAGTATTGATCAGAGATGCCTTCCCATTTAGGGATTTTGCTCTGTCATGTAGTAGCTTTCTCCTCTTGTTGTAGAGTTTGTTTATGGCTGGAGTCCACCAGACCAGGCGCCTGCCTTTGGTGGAAAGGGTCTTGATTTTATTAGGGATTGCTTGATCCATACATTCCTGGAGGTGCTCGTAGAAGGCATTTGTAAGGGTTTCAGCAGCGTGGGTTGTGGTTTCCACTGGTTCGGGGACCTTGAAGGATACCACTCCAGTCTTAAGAAGTGTGAAGTTTGCTTTTGAGAAGTTCTTCACTGTGGTCTTTTGCTGGGGGTGGGGCGGGATGTGGATCTCCAGTGAGATTAATTTATGGTCTGATCTCACCAATGAGGGATATACTTCCGTGTGGAGCATTTTGTCCCCATGTTTGTGATGATCAGGTCTAGTATATTTTCTCCTCTTGTGGGAATGGTGACTAGTTGTTCCATAGCATTTGAGTTTATGAACTCAAGGAACCTTTGGGCTAGGGTGTTGGGGCTTGAGTAATGTTCCCAGTCTATGTTTGGGTAGTTGAAGTCACCCAATATGATGGTGTTTGGAGAGGCATTCATACTCTCCAGTGTCTTCAGGAAGGCTGTGTGGGTTTCTTGAGTTTGAGAAGGTGGTCTGTAGCATGTTACAAACTGTAGGGCAGTTTTACCTATGGTTAATTGCACCTGGATGGTCTCCGATGCTTCGTGCATTGCCACTAACCTGGAGGTGTGGGTATCCTTTATGAATATGGATACTCCCCCTCCTTTTGTGGTTCGGTCCGGATTTTGGGGCCGGAACGCATGATATGAGGTATAACCTGATAGTGCTGGGGTGCTCTCAGGAGCCTTGAACCAGGTTTCAGTCACAGCACAGACATCAATGTTCTCCATACTGAGGAGGGCTTCGAGGGCGTGCATCTTGAGGTTTAGACTTCTGGCATTGAGCAGTATTACCCTTAGTTTTTCTCCATTTTTGTTTTCTAGGGCGGTAGGTTCGCAGTAACTTGAATTTCTTTAGATGGAGCATGTCCATCAATTCTGTGTTGGACTTGGCTTTGTAAGTCAGGCAGAGATCACCTATGAGTAAGCAATATGCCACTGAGTACAACCAGAGTTTGTCCAATCGGGCTGCATAGGACATATGTTTGAGGCCAGTAATCCTCTTGGTGAGGTACTTTTTTGGTCATTCCAGCTGTTGGAAGTGTCTTGTGAGGTACATCCCAAATGGGGCATTGTACTCTATGATGGGTCTGATGAGTGACGAGTAGAGTGGCACTATAACCTCTTTATTTCTAGATACGAACCCTTTAGTAATTAGATGGGCCACATAGAAGGATTTCCTAACTACTTTGGAAATATGATTGTCAAAGAAGAGCTTAATATCTACCTGGGTCCCCAGATCTCTTATTACCTTTTCTGTAGTAAGGGGGCTGCCACCTAGGTGGTAATTCATGGGTGTTTTGTTTTTCCCAAATGAGATGACTATGCATTTTTTGGCATTTAGCTTGAGGCCATGACTTTGACACCAGGTGTCTGTCTCAGTAAGGCCCTTTTGGAGAATGTCTGTGTCAGCCGGAGAGTCAATTATGGCTCCCAGTTTGCAGTCATCGGCGAACTTGGTTAGCCATAGTCCTCCTGTGTTTGCCTGTACTTCTGAAAAATATGTGCTGAACAGTAGGGATCCCAGGACTGACCCTTGTGGGACACCACTTGTGACTGGTTTAGACTAGGACCTGGAGCTCACTATTCTTACCATGTGAGTTCTGTCTGTAAGCCAGTTGGCAACCCATCTCGTGACATAGGAGTTTATGTTCAGGCTGGTGAGTTTTTCTATAATTCCCGAGTGGGTAATGGTGTCAAAAGCCTTGGTGAGGTCAAGGTAGGCTGTGTGAACCGCCTTTCCCTCATCTATGGCCTTGGTGACTGTTTCGAAGAAGTCAACCAGGTTTAATAGTTATGATCTGCCCTTAACAAAGCCGAACTGGGTCATGTAAAGTGCTTGGAGGTTCCTAATGTCTTTGTTAATGAGTTCCATGATGATGCGCTCCATAGCCTTGCAGACCAGGCTAGTCAGGCTTATGGGGCGATAGTTACCAGGGTCAGTTGTGGCCCCGCCTTTGTGGAGTGGAATAACTATTGCTGTGCACCATTCTATGGGCATGTAGCTTGTGGAGAGGCTGAGGTTGAACAGTGTGTTTAGGTGGGGGGGTTGGTTCATTCTATAGTTTGTGCAAGACACAGCCTGGGACACCATCTGGCCCCATTGATGCTGTGTGTTTAGTTTTTGAAAGTGCTGTTTTCACCTGTGCATTTGTGATTTCTGGGGCATTACACTTTTCCGGTATTGATGTGGGCCCTTTTGGGGGTGAGAGGGGGATGAAGTTTGCACTGAATTTATCTGCCAGGATGATGGCAATATCAGTAGGTTCAGTATATTGTGTGCTATTTTGCACTAGCTCGGAGCATATCTGTGATTTGCCACTTAGATTCTTGACATAGTTAAAGAAGGCTTTGTGGTTATCTTACAAATTCTTGGCTATTTTTCATTCGAATTTAGCCTTGGATGATTTTATGAGGGACCTTAGTTTATTACTGATACTAATCACGGATGTCTTTCCTTCTTGGGATTTGCTTTTTTTCTGAACTAGTTTCCTCCTTCTATTGTATAGCCTGTTTATGGCAGTGGTCCACCAGACTGGTTTCCTTCTCTTAGGGGAGTGAGTCTTGGTTTTGCAAGGGATGGCATGATCTATGCAGCCTTGTATGTGCTCATAGAGTGCATTTGTAAAGGTTCCTGAATCTTGGACACTGTTATCCTTTAGTGTGGGGGCTGTAAAACTTACCACCTCTGCCTTATGTAAGGTGAAGTTTGCTATAGAAAAGTTTTTCACTGTGGTTTCCTTGGATGGGGTGGTGGTGTGGTGTGGACATCCAGAGTGATTAGTTTATGGTCTGATCTAACCATTGACAGGTTGACCTCTGGTGCAGAACACCTGTCGCCCATGTTGGTGATAACCAGGTCCAATATGTTTTCATCTCTGGTAGCGGAGTTTACCAGCTGATCCAGGGCATTTGAGTTGATAAATTCCAGGAAGCGCTGGACCTGGGAGTTTGTACTTGAGTAGTTTTCCCAGTTAACGGTAGGGAAATTGAAATCGCCCAATATCAGGGTGTTTGGTAGAACCTTCATGTTTTCAAGTGTCTCCAGAAAGGCAGAGTGGTGGTCCTGGGTCATGGAGGGTGATCTGCAGCAGGCCACAGTTTTAAAAATTTTAAAAAATGACCCTATTTTTGGGACTTTGTCCCCATATTATTTATGGCTTTGCCCACATTTCTTGCACTAAGATGTTGACAGATATGATGGTAGTAGCCTAGCATGAACCTATAAAACTATAAACCTGTGCAGGCCTGGCGACATCTTGTCTGACACATGGCTTGCTAATGTCATGTACTACAGATTCAGCTGCAGTCTTGCAAAATCAAAGTTGTGCCGTGGCACTTTCATGACATAATGTGTTCTGCAGGCTGTGTACTTAGATAAGTAGAAATTCTATTCGGTTTACCATCAAAATGAACATTGAAGGTTTGGCAAACACAGGAATACCGAAAGTCAGTAGGCTGATTCCCATATTGCTGAACTTCAGTTCTGCGAGTATCCTTTGCAGTGACTGCCACTGTGTATTCACTTATATGTAGTCGATGTTATGAATAGAGATCACGGTACACTGGGAACTGGGATGCCACTGTGCATTCACTTATATCTGGTCAATGTTATGAACAGAGATCACAGTACAGTGGGAACTGTGATGCCACTGTGCATTCACTTATATGTGGTCGAGGTTATGAACAGAGATCACGGTACACTGGGAACTGGGATGCCACTGTGAATTCGGTTATATGTGGTCGATGTTATGAACAGAGATCACGGTACAGTGGGAACTGGGACGCCACTGTGCATTCACTTATATGTGGTCGATCTTATGAAAAGAGAGATCATAGTACAGTGGGAACTGGGATGCCACTGTGCATTCACTTATATGTGGTCGATTTTATGAACAGAGATCATGGTACAGTGGGAACTAGGATGTCTCTGTGTATTCACTTATATGTGGTCGATGTTATGAACAGAGATCACGGTACAGTGGGAACTGGGATGCCACTGTGCATTCACTTATATGTGGTAAATGTTATGAACAGAGATCACGGTACAGTGGGAACTGAGATGCCACTGTACATTCACTTATATGAGGTCGATGTTATGAACAGAGATCACGGTACAGTGGGAACTGGGATGCCACTGTGCATTTACTTATATGTGGTTGATATTATGAACAGAGATCAGGGTACAGTGGGAACTGGTATGCCACTGTGAATTCACTTATATGGGGTTGATGTTATGAACAGAGATCATGGTACAGTGGGAACTGGGATGCCACTGTGCATTCACTTATATGTGGTCGATCTTATGAACAGAGATCATGGTACAGTGGGAACTGGGATGGCACTGTGAGTTCATGTATATGTGGTCGATGCTATGAACAGAGATCATGGTACAGTGGGAACTGGGATGCCACTGTGCATTCACTTATATGTGGTTGATGTTATAAACATAGATCCCAGTACAGTGGGAACCAGAATGCCATTGTGCATTCACTTATATGTGGTAGATTTTAGGAACAGAGATCACGGTACAGTGGGAACAGGGATGGCACTGTGAGTTCACTTATAGGTGGTCGATATTTTGAACAGAGATCATGGTACAGTGGGAACTGGCATGCCACTGTGCATTCACTTATATGTGGTCAATGTTATGAACAGAGATCACGGCACAATGAGAACTGGGATGCCACTGTCGATTCACTTATATGTTGTCGATGTTTTGAACAGAGATAACATTACAGTGGGTACTAGGATGCCACTATGCATTCACTTATATATTGTCAATGTTATGAACAGAGATCACGGTACAGTGGAAACTGGCATGCCACTGTGCATTAAATTATATGTGGTCAATGTTATGAACAAAGATCAAGGAACAGTGGTAACTGAGATGCCACGGTGCATTCACTTATATGTGGTCGATGTTATGAACAAAGATCACGGTTCACTGGGAACTGGGATGCCACTGTGCATTCACTTATTTGTGGTTGATGTTATGAACAGAGATCACGGTACAATGGCAACTGGGATGCAACTGTGCATTCACATATATGTGGTCGATGTTATGAACAGAGATCACAGTACAATGGGAACTGAAATGCCACTGTGCATTCATTTATATGTGGTCGATGTTATGAAAAGAGATCATGGTACAGTGGGAACTGGGATGCCACTGTGCATTCACTTATATGTGGTCGATGTTATGAACAAAGATCAAGGTACAGTGGGAACTGGGATGCCACTGTGCATTCACTTATATGTAGTCCATATTATGAACAGAGATCACGGTACAGTGGGAACTGGCATGCCACTGTGCATTCACTTATATGTGATTGATATTATGAACAGAGATCATGGTACAGTGGGAACTGGGATGCCACTGTGCATTCACTTATATGTGGTCGATGTTATGAACAGAGATCATGGTACAGAGTGAACTGGGATGCCACTTTGCATTCACTTATATGGTCGATGTTATGAACAGAGATCATGGTACAGTGGGAACTGGGATGCCACTGTGCATTCACTTATATGTGGTCTATGTTATGAACAGAGATCACGGTACAGTGGGAACTGGGATGCCACTGTGCATTTACGTATATGTGGTCGATGTTATGAACAGAGATCACGGTACAGTGGGAACTGGGATGCCACTGTGCATTAACTTATATGTGGTCGATGTTATGAACAGAGATCACGGTACAATGGGAATTGGGATGCCACTGTGCATTCACTTATATGTGGTCGATGTTATGAACAGAGATCACGGTACATTGAGAACTAGGATGTCACTTTGCATTCACTTATATGTGGTCAATGTTATGAACAGATATCACGGTACAGTGGGAACTGGGATGCCACTGTGCATTCACTTATATGTGGTCGATGTTATGAACAGAGATCACGGTACATTGAGAACTAGGATGTCACTTTGCATTCACTTATATGTGGTCAATGTTATGAACAGATATCACGGTACAGTGGGAACTGGGATGCCACTGTGCATTCACTTATATTTGGTCGATGTTATGAACAGAGATCATGGTATAGTGGGAACTGGGATGCCACTTTGCATTCACTTATATGTGGTCGATGTTATGAACAGAGATTATGGTACAGTGGGAACTGGGATGCCACTGTGCATTCCTTTATACGTGGTCAATGTTATGAACAGAGATCACAGTACAGTGGGAAGGGCAACACCACTGTGCATTCACTTATATGTGGACGATGTTATGAACAGAGATCATGGTACAGTGGGAACTGGGATGGCACTGTGAGTTCACGTATATGTGGTTGATGCTATGAACAGAGATCATGGTACAGTGGGAACTGGGATGCCACTGTGCATTCACTTATATGTGGTTGATGTTATGAACATAGATCATGGTACAGTGGGAACCAGGATGCCACTGTGCATTCACTTATACGTGGTAGATTTTATGAACAGAGATCATGGTACAGTGGGAACTGGGATGCCACTGTGCATTCACTTATATGTGGTCGATGTTATGAACAGAGATCACGGTACAGTGGAAACTGGGATGCCACTGTGCATTCACTTATATGTGGTCGATGTTATGAACAGAGCTCACGGTACAGTGGGAACTGGGATGGCACTGTGAGTTCACTTATATGTGGTCAATGCTTTGAACAGAGATCATGGTACAGTGGGAACTGGCATGCCACTGTGCATTCACTTATATGTGGGCAATGTTATGAACAGAGATCACGGTACAATGGGAACTGGGATGCCACTGTCCATTCACTTATATGTTGTCGATGTTATGAACAGAGATAACATTACAGTGGGAACTAGGATGCCACTGTGCATTCACTTATATGTTGTCGATGTTATGAACAGAGATCACGGTACAGTGGAAACTGGCATGCCACTGTGCATTAAATTATATGTGGTCAATGTCATGAACAAAGATCAAGGAACAGTGGGAACTGGGATGCCACTGTGCATACACTTATATGTGGTCAATGTTATGAACAGAGATCAAGGTACAGTGGGAACTGGGAAGACACTGTGCATTCACTTATATGTGGTCGATGTTATGAACAGAGATCACGGTACAGTGTGAACTGGGATGCCACTGTGCATTCACTTATATTTGGTCGATGTTATGAACAGAGATCATGGTACAGTGGAAACTGGGATGCCACTGTGCATTCACTTATATGTGGTCGAAGTTATGAACAGAGATCACAGTACAGTGGGACCTGGGATGCCACTGTGCATTCCCTTATATGTGGTCAATGTTATGAACAGAGATGACAGTACAGTGGGAAGTGCAACATCACTGTGCATTCACTTATATGTGGACGATGTTATGAACAGAGATCATGGTACAGTGGGAACTGGGATGGCACTGTGAGTTCATGTATATGTGGTCGATGCTATGAACAGAGATCATGGTACAGTGGGAACTGGGATGCCACTGTGCATTCACTTATATGTGGTTGATGTTATAAACATAGATCCCGGTACAGTGGGAACCAGGATGCCATTGTGCATTCACTTATATGTGGTAGATTTTAGGAACAGAGATCACGGTACAGTGGGAACAGGGATGGCACTGTGAGTTCACTTATAGGTGGTCGATATTTTGAACAGAGATCATGGTACAGTGGGAACTGGCATGCCACTGTGCATTCACTTATATGTGGTCAATGTTATGAACAGAGATCACGGCACAATGAGAACTGGGATGCCACTGTCGATTCACTTATATGTTGTCGATGTTTTGAACAGAGATAACATTACAGTGGGTACTAGGATGCCACTATGCATTCAGTTATATATTGTCGATGTTATGAACAGAGATCACGGTACAGTGGAAACTGGCATGCCACTGTGCATTAAATTATATGTGGTCAATGTTATGAACAAAGATCAAGGAACAGTAGTAACTGAGATGCCACGGTGCATTCACTTATATGTGGTCGATGTTATGAACAAAGATCACGGTTCACTAGGAACTGGCATGCCACTGTGCATTCACTTATTTGTGGTTGATGTTATGAACAGAGATCATGGTACAATGGCAACTGGGATGCAACTGTGCATTCACGTATATGTGGTCGATGTTATGAACAGAGATCACAGTACAATGGGAACTGAGATGCCACTGTGCATTCATTTATATGTGGTCGATGTTATGAAAAGAGATCATGGTACAGTGGGAACTGGGATGCCACTGTGCATTCACTTATATGTGGCCGATGTTATGAACAAAGATCAAGGTACAGTGGGAACTGGGATGCCACTGTGCATTCACTTATATGTAGTCCATATTATGAACAGAGATCACGGTACAGTGGGAACTGGCATGCCACTGTGCATTCACTTATATGTGGTTGATGTTATGAACAGAGATCACGGTACAGTGGGAACTGGGATGCCACTGTGCATTCACTTATATGTGGTCGATGTTATGAACAGAGATCATGGTACAGAGTGAACTGGGATGCCACTTTGCATTCACTTATATGGTCGATGTTATGAACAGAGATCATGGTACAGTGGGAACTGGGATGCCACTGTGCATTCACTTATATGTGGTCGATGTTATGAACACAGATCACGGTACAGTGGGAACTAGGATGCCACTGTGCATTTACGTATATGTGGTCGATGTTATGAACAGAGATCACGGTACAGTGGGAACTGGGATGCCACTGTGCATTCACTTATATGTGGTCGATGTTATGAACAGAGATCACGGTACATTGAGAACTAGGATGTCACTTTGCATTCACTTATATGTGGTCAATGTTATGAACAGATATCATGGTACAGTGGGAACTGGGATGCCACTGTGCATTCACTTATATTTGGTCGATGTTATGAACAGAGATCATGGTATAGTGGGAACTGGGATGCCACTTTGCATTCACTTATATGTGGTCGATGTTATGAACAGAGATCATGGTACAGTGGGAACTGGGATGCCACTGTGCATTCCTTTATATGTGGTCAATGTTATGAACAGAGATCACAGTACAGTGGGAAGGGCAACACCACTGTGCATTCACTTATATGTGGACGATGTTATGAACAGAGATCATGGTACAGTGGGAACTGGGATGGCACTGTGAGTTCACGTATATGTGGTTGATGCTATGAACAGAGATCATGGTACAGTGGGAACTGTGATGCCACTGTGCATTCACTTATATGTGGTTGATGTTATGAACATAGATCATGGTACAGTGGGAACCAGGATGCCACTGTGCATTCACTTATACATGGTAGATTTTATGAACAGAGATCATGGTACAGTGGGAACTGGGATGCCACTGTGCATTCACTTATATGTGGTCGATGTTATGAACAGAGATCACGGTACAGTGGGAACTGGGATGGCACTGTGAGTTCACTTATATGTGGTCGATGCTTTGAACAGAGATCATGGTACAGTGGGAACTGGCATGCCACTGTGCATTCACTTATATGTGGTCAATGTTATGAACAGAGATCATGGTACAATGGGAACTGGGATGCCACTGTCCATTCACTTATATGTTGTCGATGTTATGAACAGAGATAACGTTACAGTGGGAACTAGGATGCCACTGTGCATTCACTTATATGTTGTCGATGTTATGAACAGAGATCACGGTACAGTGGCAACTGGCATGCCACTGTGCATTAAATTATATGTGGTTAATGTCATGAACAAAGATCAAGGAACAGTGGTAACTGAGATGCCACAGTGCATTCACTTATATGTGGTCGATGTTATGAACAAAGATCAAGGTACAGTGGGAACTGTGATGCCACTGTGCATTCACTTATATGTGGTCGATATTATGAACAGAGATCACGGTACAATAGGAACTGGGATGCCACTGTGCATTCACTTATATGCGGTCGATGTTATGAACAGAGATCATGGTACAGTGGGAACTGGGATGCCACTGTGCATTCACTTATATGTGGTCGATGTTATGAAGAGAGATCACGGTACAGTGGGACCTGAGATGTTACTGTGCATTCACTTATTTGTGGTCAATGTTATGAACAGAGATCACAGTACAGTGGGAACTGGGATGCCTCTGTGCATTCACTTGTATGTGGTCGATGTTATGAGCAGAGATCACGATACAGTGGGAACTCGGATGCCACTATGCATTCACTTATATGTGATCGATGTTATGAACAGAGATCACGGTACAGTGGGAACTGGGATGCCACTGTGCATTGACTTGTATTTGGTCGATGTTGTGAACAGAGATCACGGTACAGTAGGAACTGGGATGCCACTGTGCATTCACTTATACGTGGTCGATGTCATGATCAGAGATCACGGTACAGTAGGAACTGGGAAGCCACTGTGCATTCACTTATATGTGGTCGATGTCATGATCAGAAATCATGGTACATTCGGAACTGGGATGCCACTGTGCATTCACTTATATGTGGTCAATGTTATGAACAGAGATCACAGTACAGTGGGAACTGAGATGTTACTGTGCATTCACTTATATGTGGTCGATGTCATGATCAGAGATCATGTTACAGTGGGAACTGGGATGCCACTGTGCATTCACTCATATGAGGTCGATGTTATGAACAGAGATCACGGTACATTGGGAACTGGGATGGCTCTGTGAGTTCACCTATATGTGGTCGATGCTATGAACAGAGATCATGGTACAGTGGGAACTGGGATGCCACTGTGCATTCACTTATATGTGGTCAATGTTATTAACAGAGATCACGGTACATTGGGAACTGGGATGGCACTGTGAGTTCACTTATATGTGGTTGATGCTATGAACAGAGATCATGGTACAGTGGAACTGGGATGCCACTGTGCATTCACTTATATGTGGTCAATGTTATGAACAGAGATCACGGTACAATGGTAACTGGGATGCCACTGTGCATTCACTTATATGTGGTCGATGTTATGAACAGAGATCATGGTGCATTGGGAACTGGGATAGCACTGTGAGTTCACTTATATGTGGTCGATGCTATGAACAGAGATCACAGTACAATGGTAACTGGGATGCCACTGTGCATTCACTTATATGTGGTCGATGTTATGAACAGAGATCACAGTACATTGGGAACTAGGACGCCACTGTGCAGTCACTTATATGTGGTCGATATTATGAACAGAGATCACGGTTCAGTGTGAACTGGAATGCCACTGTGCATTCATTTATATGTGGTCGATGTTATGAACAGAGATCACATTACAGTGGGAACTGAGATGCCACTGTGCATTCACTTATATGTGGTCAATGTTATGAACAGAGATCACGGTACATTGGGAGCTGGGATGGCACATTGAGTTCACTTATATGTTGTCGATGCTATAAAAAGAGATCATGGTACAGTGGGAACTGGAATGCCACTGTGCCTTCACTTATATGTGGTCAATGTTATGAACAGAGAATATGGTTCAATGGGAACTGGGATGCCACTGTGCATTCACTTATATGTGGTTGATGTTATGAGCAGAGATCACGGTACAGTGGGAACTGGGATGCCACTGTGCATTCACTTATATGTGGTTGATGTTATGAACAGAGATCACGGTACAGTGGGAACTGGGATGCCACTGTGCATTAACTTATATGTGGTCGATGTTATGAACAGAGATAATGGCACAGTGGGAACTGGGATGCCACTGTGCATTCACTTGTATGTGGTCGATGTCATGATCAGAGATCACGGTACAGTAGGAAGTGGGAAGCCACTGTGCATTCACTTATATGTGGTCGATGTCATGATCAGAGATCACGGTACAGTAGGAAGTGGGAAGCCACTGTGCATTCACTTATATGTGATCGATGTCATGATCAGAGATCATGCTACAATGTTAACTGGGATGCCACTGTGCATTTACTTATATGTGGTCGATGTTATGAACAAAGATCACAGTACAATGGGAACTGGGATGCCACTGTGCTTTCACTTATATGTGGTCGATGTTATGAACAGAGATCATTGTACAGTGGTAACTGCGATGCCACTGTGCATTCACTTATATGTGGTCGATGTTATGAACAGATATCACGGTACAGTTGGAACTGGGAAATGTATCCTTTTTCTCACAGGGGTGTGCAGTGGGGCTTGCCCCCCTGCAGAAACTTGAATTCCATCATTGTGCTCGTACTGCTGGAAAGCAGTCAGGTAAGTTATAGCAGGTAAGAAAATTATGGCTGACTTGGAAAACTGCTCAATTCAAAATCTTTCGTATTTTGATTTGACAATGTCATCTAATTGATATGTAGAATGTCAGCATTTTCACTCGGAATTTTGACCGGATTTCATTATGACATTCATGATTTTGATAGTAAACCTTCTATTCTCACTGCAGTCAACTAGGTCTTTGTGTGTGTGTGGGGGGGGGGGGTGAGATCTTGCTTGACCTTATAGTGAGTATGTTACACCTGCATGTGGGACACTGTCATTAATATATTCTCAACAGACATTGCTGATGTCATTAGCTAGATCAGATTTTGCGATATGCAGTCATCCACCAACACAAAAAGGCACCAGGAAGGACAACCACCACTATCAACTCCTAAAATAATCCATAGTTTTGTTATCCAATTAATACAGACCAAGACATTGCTGATGTCATTAGCTAGATCAGATTTTGCGATATGCAGTCATCCACCAACACAAAAAGGCACCAGGAAGGACAACCACCACTCTCAACTCCTAAAATAATCCATAGTTTTGTTATCCAATTAATACAGACCAAAAAAAAAAAAAAAAACAAATACATCACATTAATGCTCAAAGGGTCATCATGTTTTCCTCAGATATACCCAACCATTAAATCCCCATTTATTTATAGAAGAATAAATTAAGAATAAATAAAGAACCACCAGTGGAAGAATGTACCCAATTAAATAATAAAAATAAGACAATGCAAGTATGCAACTCCTTTTTAGTTAAAAATATAAAAATGTCACTTCCCAACTATATTTATTTATTTATTTTACATTTGTTGACCAGGCTAGTCCAACTGGATACATATCCTTTTTCAGTAGAGGCCCGGGGAGAAAAGCTCCCAAATTTAGGAAAATAATAACAATACAATACGATAAAAGAAGACATTAATGAAACAACAGAAACAAGGAGACATCAATATATATATGCTAGTAGTTTGAACATAACTTTTGTAGAATTGGTCACATGACATGTGTGCAGTTAAGGAAGTAAAAAATACAATATAAGCTCTTGAAAGGGAGAAGAGAGAAGAGGAACTATGGGACGTGTAGGATTTAACCAGGGTTTGGACATGGGCACAACCATTGGGACTTAAGTATTTCTCGGAGATTACTTTTGAATAGGTTAAGGGAAGTCATGAGTCTAAGACTGTTTGGGAGTGAGTTCCATTGCTTCCCAATAGAGTTAGCATAAAGAGCATCACCTCCCATGTTATTTGATTTGATAGTCATTACCTGATTACTGTTTGCGGATCGAAGGCAGCTTAAGTTGGAGTAGGGGGTCAGGATTTTGGACAGGGCTGGGGTTTTATCGGGTTGATTAATTATTTTGAAAGCTTCAATGAGTTGATTAAATTTGAGGAGATTGGGCAGTTCTAGCCAGTCAAGTTTCTTAAGGTTGACGCAATGGTGGGTACGGTAGGGTGTTCCTGTAATGAATCCGGCAATATGATGGTAGGTAGTGGAGATGTTGTTAAGCTCACGTTTATTGAGGAAGGAGAATATCGGGGAGGCATATAATAGTGTGGAGAGGAGATGAGTACGGGCAATGGTTAATTTTGCATGAGGAGTAAGACAATTCCAGATTCTGTACATTGAGCCTAATTTTTTGTTAACTGACTTAATGGTTTGGGCAATGTGCATGTCAAATTTGAGCTTATGGTCAATAGTGATACCTAATAGTTTAGTGTGGGAGACGGGCTCTATGATGGTGCCATTAAAGGATTCAACAAAGAAGGTCCTATGATTCACAGGTTGGGGTTCCTGTGCTATAGGAGTGTTGGCGAGGGGAAGAATAGAAGTAACTTGGTTTTAGTTGGGTTTAAAATGAGTTTCAGGTCAGAGAACCATTTTTCGACTGTGGCAAAACATTGTTGGGTGGCTGCTTGGAGTTTCTGAAGAGAAAGGTCAGAGCAGATCAGGGTAGAGTCATCTGCATATTGAATGCAGGTGGCTGTGGAGATAACAGAGTACAGATCATTTATAAAAACAGAGAAAAGAAGGGGACCAAGTATGGAGCCCTGAGGGACCCCAATGTTGTTGGGCAGCAGTTGAGA
The DNA here is from genome assembly GCF_019279795.1 of Protopterus annectens. NCBI lineage: Eukaryota > Metazoa > Chordata > Ceratodontiformes > Protopteridae > Protopterus > Protopterus annectens. The sequence continues at coordinate 787,001,493 of NC_056737.1, read as the reverse complement.
TAGACTATTTAGCCATTGGACTGCTTGTTGCCGGTCAGCGAGGTAGTCCTTAAACCAGTTTAGTGCTGATTTGTCAAGATGAAGGGTTTGCAGGGTGTGGAGCAATAATTGGTGGTTGACCATGTCGAAAGCTTTTGATAAGTCAAGAAAGAGAGCAGAGGATATAAGTTTTTTGTTGCGGTTGCTATTAATTGAGTCAACAAAGGAGAGGAGAGCACTGGTCGTACTGTGATGGGGGCGAAAGCCGTGCTGGGTAATAGAGAGAAGATTATTGATGGTGAGGTAGTGAAGGAATTGTTTGTGAACACACCGTTCCAATATCTTAGCTATAGGAGACAGTATTGTGATAGGCCTATAGTTGGAGGTTTCCGTGGAGGAGCCTCCCTTATGAAGTGGGATGATGTAAGAAATTTTCCAAATTGAGGGGATAGTGGCCTCAGATAAGGATCTGTTAATCAATATTGATATGGGATAGGCAATGACATCCGATGCTAATTGTAAGTATTCAGCTGGGAGGCGATCGGCCGCAAGGGTGGACGGTTTCAGTTTTTTTAATAGGGTACGAATATAGGAGGTAGATACTGTTTGAAGTTTAAAGGTGAGAGGAGGTGAGTCATGAGGTCGGGTTAAGGGTGGAGAGGAAGTAGGTAGATGATTGGCTAGGGACTGGATAGTCTCAGTGAAAAAAATGTTAAAGGTATTGGCAACTTCCTCTGGATGTTTGTTAGAGAGTTGGTCGGGCGTTGGGGTAGTAGATTTACCAGGATGGAGGAGGTTCTTGAATGCAGCCCAGAACTTTTTTGGGTTAGACTGATGTTTATCCTGGAGATGGCAGAAGTAGTGTTTTTTGTCTCTAGCAATGTCAGATTTCGTGGAGTTTCTCAGCTGTTGAAATTTAATACGGTCTAGGGGAGTTTTGGTAGTTCTCCATGTTTTCCAAGCGTGGTCACGGAGTTTAATTTTTGCTTTGGTTTCTCTTGTTAGCCAGGAAGCTATACGGTCTCTGGTTCTAATTAGATGGGTTGGGGCATGGGAGTCAAGAATGTTTAGGAATGTGTCATTGAAGTATGACACACTTTCGGCTAAGGGTAGGGTGTATAGGGTCAACCAATTGCAGACTTTTAGTTCTGCTAGGAATAGTTCAGGGTTAAACTTTTTCTTATTTCTGATAAGTTTATATATGGGTGGCTTGGTAAAAGCAAATTTGTGCTTTATAATGTAAGTGATAAGGTGATCACTAAGGTCGTTGGGGAGGGTGCCGGTGGTATAGTTGTTCGGATCTTTATTGATAAGTATCCAGTCAATCATACTCTCTTTTTGATATGTGTTGCCAATTCTGGTTGGAGATGAGATTATTTGGGAGAAGCCATATAGATTAATTGGGTGGGGATTTGTCTTAGAGGTGTAGTGGGACCAGTCAATGTTAAAGTCCCCTAGTATAATGGTTTCTTGAGGGTAGTTGTTGGCCAACCAACATAAGGTTAGCTCTAGGTTATCTATGTTCTTCCCTGGTGAGATATAGATAACTACCAGATTGATACATTTTTGGGAGTTAAGGCAAATCTTTAGTGCAATCAGTTCAATATTAGAGACCTGAGGGGGGATGCAGAGGGTTCTTAATGATGTTTAATCTGTTCTTAAACATGACAGCTATTCCCCCATATATATTTTAAGTGTCAAAAATAACCAATGGGTTAAACATAAATACAATAATGTGTGGATCTATATATATATATATATATATATATATATATATATATATATATATATATATATATATATATATATATATATATATATATATATATACACATATATATATATATATATATATATATATATATATATATATATATATATATATATATATATATATATATATATATATATATATATATATATATATATATATATATGTCATGTATATTTTTAAAAATTCCTTCTTCATTGTATAATAAAATATCTCGTTCTAGAGCTCTATCTAGTGGCCAAATATAGCAATGATCAAAGTTTGGCAGCCCTTATCTTCAAAACAGGAGTTATAGAGACTGTTTCATTTATTCCAGGGAATCTGTTGACTTCTAATAAAATTTGCTAATACAGCTCTCTGTATTCTATTTTTAATTCCCATGGCCCTCCTCTTTTGTCTACAGGTACAACCTCTAAAAAAAAAAAATAAAAAGGTAGCTAGTGGACATATCATGCTATGTTTGTATAGGGAATTATTAGGTTTCTTGTTTTTAATATCATAAATATGTTTACAAATCCTTTTCTGAAATTTCCTCTCGGTTTTCCTATATAGAATGCATTGCATGCCCCACATAGTGCCACATACACAACACCACTAGTATTGCAGTTAGCACAACCTAAGCTCTTAACATTTTTGTTTCTCACCAATAAATATATATTCTCACCATTCATTACATATGGGCACTGAGAGCAGAAGCCACATTTATAAGTACCCCTCCCTTCTTGGCCAATCAAATTAATCAAAATTAATCAATGTCCTCACCCTCAACCTGTCCAATATCTGTGGGCTCGGGTGGGTGTTGGCCTAATGGCTGTGTCTGATGGAAATGCGGGGGATGGCTGTATGTCAACCTCTGTGTCAGATTCAACCTTTGCACCCCAAAACTGTGCTTCATTTTGGCCACCATCATCAGCACAGTCTGCTGATATACTGACATCAGGTGGCACAGGGCCCACACACCCTCAGTTTGGCCATTATCATCAACACAGTCTGCTGATACACTGACATCAGGTAACACAGGGCCCACATGCCCTCAGTTTGGCCACCATCATCAACACAGTCTGTTGATACATTGACATCAGGCAGCATAGGCCCCACATGTCCTCAGTTTGGCCACCATCATCAGCACAGTCTGCTGATACACTGACATCAGGTGGCACAGGGCCCACACACCCTCAGTTTGGCCACCATCATCAACACAGTCTGCTGATACACTGACATCAGGTGGCACAGGGCCCACACACCCTCAGTTTGGCCACCATCATCAACACAGTCTGCTGATGCACTGACATCAGGTGGCACAGGGCCCACAAGCCCTCAGTTTGGCCACCATCATCAACACAGTCTGCTGATACACTGACATCAGGCAGCACAGGGCCCACACACTCTCAGTTTGGTCACCATCATCAGCACAGTCTGCTGATGCACTGACATCAGGTGGCACAGGGCCCACATACCCTCAGTTTGGCCACCATCATCAACACAGTCTGCTGATGCACTGACATCAGGTGGCACAGGGCCCACATACCCTCAGTTTGGCCACCATCATCAACACAGTCTGCTGATGCACTGACATCAGGTGGCACAGGGCCAACATTCCCTCAGTTTGGCCACCATCATCAACACAGTCTGCTGATACACTGACATCAGGTGGCACAGGGCCCACACTCCCACTGTCATGATCACCTGTGATAAAAAGCAAGAAACACAGGAGGAATACATTACTACATGCACTACTATACTGACATATATGTTAACAATCTAACAGTGCTGCCACTATTACAAACAGTACAGCAATATGCACAACAGGCCTGAAATCAAAATCAGTAAATTAATTATTTATTTAAATTGATTTGCAGTACTGCAATAAAAATAATTGGCTTACCATCTGCACGAGACATATGCTGTTGCATTTCAGATGACCTGGAAGAAATTAAGCAAGAGGTAAGGGCAACATGCTCACAATTAACAGTAACAAAGGGGGCATTACATGGAACCCTTTATATGTGCATTAACTCTACTTTCAACAAGAAAATAGCTGACAACTCCAGTCTCAGCTCATAACTGTAGCAAATTTCAATAGCCCTCTGAAAAAAAAGACGTGACACAGAATTAACATTCATTTCGACTGTTTTACTATACAACAGTATTCAACTGTTCACATAACAAAGCCTACCTGGAAGCTCCTCCTAGAACATGCTTGCTGGCTGGGAAGGTGTTGCACCCACATCCAGGACTGCAGATTCCTGTGTGCTGTCTGAATTGTGTATATTTGCAAGTAACTTTTACTGGGGGCAAGTGGGGATACCCTAGCAGGCCCATCACCAGTAATTATTTAGTCATGCCCAACTGCAGCTGCTCACCTCCTCGCAGAGGTGATCATGTCTGTGTCTCTGTGGCCCAATTGTTCAAATGTTCTCACGTGGCGACCCACAGCGTTGACATCCTGCACTATCTGCTGCCATATTTGCAGCTTACGTGACATATCTGCACTTCCCCTCATGTTCCGAAAGCCTATGCACAATGACTTGATTGTTGGCATCAGTGAACGGGGGTTTCTGTGGATGCGCACGTCTGTCTGACATTTGTGTAGGTGTCCTAAAAGACAAAAGTATAATACACATAAGTAGCACATAGCTACAGAACAACTGTTTCCAGAAAAACATCAAACCGTCTGTGCATGTGAAATACTAAAAACAGGCAAGATGCAAAATAAAGAGGGTAACAAGAGTAACATATACTAGTTTGTGACATAACAGTAAGTCACATTTGCTACCCCCACCCCCAAATGAACAGTCCATTCTTGTGTGTGTGACATAACAGTAACTCATCTCTGTTCCCCCACCCCACAAAAGAACTGGCAAGTGAACTACAGGGATAACAAAACCTCTTGGAAATTATAAAAGTGTTCCCAAAGGATCTGGCCATGCAACAATTGTACAGTTATCACACAGCATTCAACTTTCATGTATTGTCAATCACATGTCTACCTGTAAAATGGCTTGACAAATAGGCCAATGCCATCAGTACACTTCTAACTAATGCATTCAGATAAAAGGTAAAAGCTTTTGCTTCACACTATTCTTAAATACATTCCAGCATATGCAGTATGTAGGTGACAAAATGGAACCATACCTACTGAAGTTCAGTATTCATCTGTAGAGATATATTGTGAAGAAAAGTGTTTTTGCAGTCTTGAAAATGTAGACAACTCTCCACACCATCACTTTGGCTAGCTACACATCTCCCTTTTAATAATGTAGATAATTAAGGGCTTGCATCTGTGCTGTTTGTGCTTCAGAGATAGTAATTACAGCATAAGCAGCTGAACTGATACCTCTCAACCAATTTGGTGAAGCTAATCAACAAGCTATATAGCATCCCTGTAGACTCTGTGCTGTTTTTTTTTTCCTGTGGATTTCAAACGTTTTTGAGTAGAGACACAAAAAAGCTACACAAACAAAATGTAGGGGCTGCTGCTTTCACCCATTTGTACGTGCTACTAGCTGAAGCCAATGCTGCTGCTGCAAATTGGCATAGGCCAAGAAGAAGAGTCTTCAGGCCATGCCTCACTTACCACAGCCTACATGACATGGAGATTGTAGAGCACCATGGGGTGGACAGGGCCACACTAGAGGAACTCTGCAAACTCTTGCACCCTCATCTCAGAGCCAGAGCCAACAGAGTTGAACTGCTCCTAGTCGAAACCAAGGCATGTGTTACCCTTAGAATATTAGTGACAGGTACCTTTCAAAGACCAACAGGGGACATGTTGGAGATGTCACAGGCATCAGCATCCAGGATCCTCCACCAGTTTCTGGTGCTATGCTCTCACAAGCCTGTGAGCACATATATTTTCTCCATAGCTCTAAGAGAAGGGCCGGGAACATGCAGCAGTTCTATCAGGAAGTGCACTACCCTGAGGTGCTGAGGGCAATAGACTGCACTCATGTAGAAATGAAGGTACAACCTGGGGAACAGGGTAGAGTATACATTAACTGGAAGGACTACCCTTCTGTCAACTGTCAAGTCACGTGTAATGCAAAAGGGTATTATCGTGAATGTGCATGCTGGTAACTCTGGCAGTTACCATGAGTCAATTTATCTGGCACACATCCCAACAGTACCAGATGTTTGCTAGGGGAACTATCCCCCAGGGTCATCTACTGGGGGATGCAGGATATACCCTGGAGCTATGTCTGATGATGTCCATCAGAAATGTACACACACCTATGGAAGAATTCCATAATGAGGCACATGCTCAAACCAGAAATGTCATACAGCATGTGTTTGGGCTGCTGAAGTCATGGTTCCACTGCATTGATACATCTTGGAGAGGTCTAAAGTACTCTCCACGTACATGTAGCAAACTCTTCACAGCGTGTACTATGCTACACAACAAAATCCTGCAGAAACAACTGTATCAGGATCAGCCAGAGGAAGGAGCAGACACTACACCACTACTTCCGAGGTCACCACAGGCACGGACAGATGAGGAGTCAGAGGAGGAACCACCAGCTGCTGTGCCTGCAGGCAGACATACGTGTGCACAGTATGACCTTGCTGTGGCAAAAAGACAATTCACATTATCACCAGATAGGGGTCTGAAACCTTCCTCCTACTCACATGCGTATAGTAAAACTGATGCCAGGCAACTCACACAACCTTTACCTCCCCATGTATTGGCTGTGTACTGCTTGCACCAGTCAGCCTTGAACTAACACTGTGGCAACTGCTACATTTGCAAGGTAAGTCCTGAACCTGGAGTGTATTATTTAATAATATTATGGCATACCTTTTTATTTCATCACTTGGTACAGTAAGCAATTAAAGGTGAGAGATTTGTACAGAAATTACCTTAACATGTGACAGCAGAGACATATTTGACTTATATGTGTCTATTACTAGGTAGTAGGGCTCAGGCATCAAAGGTTCACACAGTCATACCTCTGGAAAGTACTGATAATCACTGGATGCCCGCATTATGGCACCCTACACTTGTACTGTAAAATCAGTGACGAGAGAAGTTAGAAAGTAATGAAACACATTGCAGTTTCAGACTTCACAATGCTAGTAGTAGGGCTCAGGCATCAAAGGTTCACACAGTCATACCTCTGGAAAGTACTGATAATCACTGGATGCCCGCATTATGGCACCCTACACTTGTACTGTAAAATCAGTGACGAGAGAAGTTAGAAAGTAATGAAACACATTGCAGTTTCAGACTTCACAATGCTAGTAGTAGGGCTCAGGCATCAAAGGTTCACACAGTCATACCTCTGGAAAGTACTGATAATCACTGGATGCCCGCATTATGGCACCCTACACTTTTACTGTAAAATCAGTGACGAGAGAAGTTAGAAAGTAATGAAACACATTGCAGTTTCAGACTTCACAATGCTAGTAGTAGGGCTCAGGCATCAAAGGTTCACACAGTCATACCTCTGGAAAGTACTGATAATCACTGATGCCCGCATTATGGCACCCTACACTTGTACTGTAAAATCAGTGACGAGAGAAGTTAGAAAGTAATGAAACACATTGCAGTTTCAGACTTCACAATGCTCACCTGATCAAACAAAAGGTAAGATCCAAAACAAGGACAGTAAAAAGACCAACATATCCTTGTTTGTGCCATAGCAGTACCTCACCTTTGTTATGCCCACTCCCATGAAAACAGGCCATTCTTGTTTGTCACATAACAGTAATTTACCTTTATCCTCCCCAAAAGAGCAGTCTATGCTTGTGTGTGCCTATCAGCCTGCCCTTAAGTTGTTGCCAACTGCATACCATATTATTCCCAGTTACTATCCTCACACAGTGTAAAGGCAATTATATTGACTAGCTTACATACTATACGTCTGAGAGTACTGGTCCGATAACTGATGAATGACCACAAAAATGAGATAGGTAAGATAGACCTGCAAATCTGCAAACAATAACCCTAACAGGGTGTGTGATTACTAACTGCATTATGTCTAAATATAAATTAATGCTGACCAAGTTACTGTAGATCAAAACCCACGAACACAGTTGAGTAAAAGCAAGTCACCTTTATCAAACACAGAGCTTTCGGGATAACTCCCTTTTTCAATGATTAACATAAGGTACAATTAAACTCAGCTTTAAATACACCCACAACTCATCACATGACCTGCAGCCAAAGTCATATGACTGATTACATCAACATTTAATACATTTTTACCATATAAAGTAATAATTAAATACTTCTATCATACATACATCTATAATAATACATATGCCAACATAGTCTTATATCAATGGGAAAGGACGTATTTATATAATGATAGTGGATTTATGAATAGCAGTATCCAATTTTATCAAAGGTTTGTAGATGATTGCTTTCTTATATGGAAAGGCTCCCATGCCGACTTATTAGACTTTAATTGTTATATAAACAACACAACTACCTTCTTGAAATTTAAGATGGAATATTCAGAAAATAACATTAATTTTTCGGATTTAAATTTGAAAGTAAATGACAACAGATTTGTTACTACTATATATAAAAAGGAAGTTTCATCCGGACGTTATTTGGAAGCATCGAGTATGCATGCTCCTCATGTATTTAAGGGTATAGTGAAGGCCCAACTTATAAGGGTCAGTAGACTTAACAACACGGAAGAGGCTTTCTTAAAACAAATGGATGAAACATGTGGAGAATTCATAGCAAGTGGATATTCACAAAAGTTAGTAGACAATACAAGAGAAATGGTTAAGGCTTACAGGTTGACTACCTATAAGCCTATACTATCATCTGATAATAGTAGTACTATTAACGGATTAGAAGATAAGAAGAATGACGTTAAATTAAGATTCATTACATCTTATAACACGAAGACACACATAGTCAGACGTGTGATAAGCAAGTATTGGAAAATATTATTAGCACAAGATGATGTCAAAGCAGTGGTGGGGGATACACCCTCATTTACATACAGGAATAAGAGATCATTGAAATCCCTATTATGTTATAAGGACTTCTCATGTGCTCTCATTAATCAACCTGATGGGAGGATTAGGGGCACTATATGTTGCTATAATTGTAGCTGTTGCACTGACATAGCACCAGCTCAGAGTGATAATTCAATGCATAACAGTATTTTTAAACATCCAGTCACGGGCAAATGTTATAACTTTAATGGCGTAGCTACATGTGCGTCTAGCTTTGTAGTTTATATAGCAACCTGTGTAGCATGTTCGTCTTTCTATGTTGGTATGACCACAAGAAGACTGAGGGATCGTATCGTTGAACACAAGTCCAGCATAAGAAGACAATGTGAAACAAATGCTTTGTACAAGCATGTAAAAGAACATGGTAATGCACATATATTTAAGTTTAGAGTTATAGACATGCTGACTAAAACATCAAGAGGTGGTGATATGTGCAATCAACTAGAAGTGAGGGAATATGAATGGATAGTACGACTGTCAGCAGACACCGAACCTGGTCTAAATGCAGCTGTTTCACTAAAACCAATATTGATAAGGTTACAGCATAAGAATTTGAAGTGATCATCCCTTGAGAATGTGGTTTTTGAAATGAAGTTTTTAAATTTGAATTTTTATGAGAAAGCTTTCAATGGAAAAATACAATATTTAAGTTTTATATATATATATATATATATATATATATATATATATATATGTACACATATTTTTAGATGTTAAAAGGAAAATTTTGGATGTTGAGTGAGTGGATGTAGAGTGCTAAGGTAATGCATATTTTAAATTATTATAGATGTATGCATGATAGAAGTATTTAATTATTACTTTATATGGTAAAAATGTATTAAATGTTGATGTAATCAGTCATATGACTTTGGCTGCAGGTCATGTGATGAGTTGTGGGTGTATTTAAAGCTGAGTTTAATTGTACCTTATGTTAATCATTGAAAAAGGGAGTTATCCCGAAAGCTCTGTGTTTGATAAAGGTGACTTGCTTTTACTCAACTGTGTTTGTGTGTTTAAATATAAATTAATAAATGTACAAATAGCTTATTGTTTGATATCAGTATACATTTCTTTTGCAGATGGTTGTGTGAAGATGACTTCAATTGCTTGCTGCAAATCTGTCTATGTTGCAAAGAGAGATAAGTAACTCATCCAGTTTTCTAAAGGGGCATTTGAGTGAGACTTAAAATGCAGAGCTATTTAGATGTATTTCATCTGTACTAACATTTTGTACTGTGCATGTCATAGATTGCTTTACCTCATTTCAAATATTTCTCTGTTTTATTTATTTATTTTTTTATTTGTATTTTTTGCCAGTGTTTGCAGGATGCATTGCTTAGCACAAACAGGGTTGGGCATGCTTAACTAGTTTGCTTAAACTGCGGCACTGCTCACACTGGATTACTAGACCACAAAGGTAGTAACCAGGACCCAGATAGCCAAACATGTTAGGGCACCCCTGACACAGTATATTTTTCTTGCCTCCTTTATATCTGTTAATACTATGTTAGGGAAACCCTGCTCCAGTATATTTTCTTCCCTCCTTCATGTCTGTTAATACTATTTTAGGGCAACCCATGCACCAGCATCTTTTTCTTCCCTCCTTTATATCTGTTAATACTATGGTAGGGCAAACCCTGCCCCAGTATCTTTTTCTTCCCTCCTTTATATCTGTTAATACTCATTTAGGGCAAACCCTGACACAGTATCTTTTTCTTCCATCTTTTATACGTGTTAATACTATGTTAGGGCAACCCTTGCCCCAGTATCTTATCCTTCCATCCTTTATAGGTTCATAGGTTCATAGATTAGTACTAGGCAAAACTGCCCTTTTGGGCCATTTTAACCCTAGCTAATTATCCCTTGTGAGACTCAAACCCTGCACTTCTGTTTGTTAAGCAAACACTTTAACCATTAGGCTACCCTCCAACCCAATAAATTAGTACTAGCTTTACATCTGTTAATACTATGTTAGGGCAACCCATGCCCCAGTATCTTTTTCTTCTCCCTTTTATATGTGTTCATACTATCTTAGGGTAAACCTGCCCCAGTATCTATTTCTTTCCTCTTTTATATCTGTTAGTACTATATTAGGGCAACCCCTGCCCCAATATCTTTTTCTTCCCAACTTTATATCTGTTCATACTATGTTAGGGCAATCCCTGCCCCAGTATTTTTACTTCCTTCCATTTTATCTGTTAATACTTTGTAAGGGCAATCCCTGCCCCAGTATCTTTTTCTCCCCTCCTTTATATCTTTTAATTCTATGTTAGGGCAACCCCTGCTCCAGTATCTTTTCTCCCCTCCTTTATATCTGTTAATACTATGTTAGGGCAACCCCTACCTTAGTATCTGTTTCTTCCCTCCTTTATATCTGTTAATACTATGTTAGGGAATCCCTGCCCCAGTATTTTTTTCTTCCCTTATTATATCTGTAAATACTATGTTAGGGCAAACTATGCGCCAGTATCTTTTTCTCCCCTCCTTTATATCTGTTAATACTATGTTAGGACAACCCCAGACACAGTATCTTTTTATTGCCTCCTTTATATATGTTAATACTATTTTAGGGCAACCCCTGCCCCAGTATATTTTCTTACCTCCTTTATGTCTGTTAATACTATTTTAGGGCAACCCCTGCCCCAGCATCTTTTTCTTCCCTCTTTTACATCTGCTAATACTCTGTTAGGGCAACCCCTGCCCCAGCATCTTTTTCTTCCCTCCTGTATATCTGTTAATAAAATCTTAGGGTAACCCTGCCCCAGTAACTTTTTCTTTCCTCCTTTATATCTGTTAATACTATGTTAGGGCAACCCCTGACACAGTATCTTTTTCTTCCCTCCTTTATATCTGTTAATACTATGTTAGGGCAAACCCTGCCCCAGTATCTTATTCTTTACTCTTTTATAGGTTCATAGGTTTGTAGATTAGTACTAGGCTAACTGCCCTTTTGGGCCATTTTAACCATAGCCAATTATCCCTTGTGAGACTCAAACCCTGCACATCTGTTTGTTAGGCAAACACTTTAACCATTAGGCTACCATCCCAACCCAATAAATTTGTACTAGCTTTATATCTGTTAATACTATGTTAGGGTAACCCTGCCCCAGTATCTATTTCTTCCATCTTTTATATATGGTAATACTATATTAGGGCAACCCCTGCCTCAATATCTTTTTCTTCCCTTTTTTATATCTGTTAATACTATGTTATGGCAATCCATGCCACAGATTTTTTTCCCTCCGTTATATCTGTTCATACTGTGTTAGAGCAATCCCTGCCCCAGTATTTTTTTCTTCCCTCCTTTTTATCTGTTAATACTTTCTAAGTGCAATCCCTGCCCCAGTATATTTTTCTCCCCTCCATTATATATGTGTGTTCTATGTTAGTGCAACCCCTTCTCTGCTATCTTTTTCTGCCCTCTTTTGGATATGTTAATACTATGTTAGGGCAACCCTGCCTTAGTATCTTTCTCTTCACTCCTTTATATCTGTTAATACTATGTTAGGGCAACCCCTGCCCCAGTATCTTTTTCTTCTCTCCTTTATATCTGTTAATACTAGGTTAGGAAAACCCCTGCCACAGTATGTTTTTCTTCCCTCCTTTATATCTGTTAATACTTTGTAAGTGCAATCCCTGCCCCGGTATCTTTTCCTCCCCTCCATTATATCTGTTTATTCTATGTTAGTGCAACCCCTTTCCCAGTATCTCTTTCTGCCCTCTTTTGGATCTGTTAATACTATGTTAGGGCAACCCCTGCCTTAGTATCTTTCTCTTCCCTCCATTATATCTGTTAATACTATGTTAGGGCAACCCCTGCCCCAGTATCTTTTTCTTCCCTCATTTATATTTGTTAATACTAGGTTAGGAAAACCCCTGCCCCAGTATGTTTTTCTTCCCTCCTTTATATCTGTTAATACTATGTTTGGGCAAACCCTGACCCAGTATGATTTTCGTCCCTCCTTTTAATCTGATAATACTATGTTAGGGCAACCCCTGTCCCAGAATCTTTTTCTTCCCCCCTTTACATCTGTTAATACTATGTTAGGACAACCCCTGCCCCAGTATCCTTTTCTTCCCTCCTTTATATCTGTTAATACTAGGTTAGGAAAACCCCATGGCCCAGTATCTTTTTCTTCCATCCTTTATATCTGTTAATACTATGTTAGGGCAACCCCTGCCCCAGCATATTTTTTTTCACTCCTTTATATCTGTTAATACTATCATAGGGCAACCCCCACCACAGTATCTTTTTCTTCCCTCCTTTATATCTGTTAAAACTATCCTAGGATAACCCTGCCCCAGTATCTTTTTCTTCCCTCATTATATCTGTTAATACAATGTTAGGGCAACTCCTGCCCCAACATTTTTTTCTCCCCTCCGTTATATCTGTTAATGCTATGTTATGGCAACCAATGCCCCAGTATCTTTTTCTTCCCTCCTTTATATCTGTTAATACTATGTTAAGGCAACCCCTGCCCTAGTATCTTTTTCTCCCCTCCTTTATCTCTGTTAATACTATGTTATGGCAACCCCTGCCCCAGTATGTTTTTCTTCCCTCCTTTATATCTGATAATATTATGTTAGGGCAACCCCTGCCCCAGTATTTTTTATTCCCTCCTTTTTATCTGTAAATACTATGTTAGGGCAACTCCTGCCCAGTATCTTTTCTCCCCTTCTTTATATCTGTTAATACTATGTTAAGGCAACCCCTGCCCCAGTATATTTTTTCTTCCCTCATTTATATCGGTTAATACTATGTTAGGGCAACCTCTGTCCCAGTATTTTTTCTTCCCTCCTTTTTATCTGTAAATACTATGTTAGGGCATCTCCTGCCCAGTATCTTTTTCTCCCCTTCCTTATATCTGTTAATACTATGTTAAGGCAACCCCTGCCCCAGTATCTTTTTCTTCCATCATTTATATCTGTTAATACTATGTTAGGGAAACCCCTGCTCTAATATTTTTTCTTCCCTCATTTATATCTGTTAATACTATGTTTGGGTAACCCCTGCCACAGTATCTTTTTCTTCCCTCTTTTATATCTGTTAATACTATGTAGGCACAACTCCTTCCTCAGTATCTTATTCTTCCTTCCTTTATATCTGTTAATACTATCTTAGGGCAACTCTTGCCCAAGTATCTTTTTCTTCCCTCTGTTATATCTGTTAATACTATGTTAGGGCAACCCCTGTCCCAGTATCTTTTTCTTCCCACTTTTATATCTTCTAATACAATGTTAGGACAATCCCTGCCCCAGTAGTATCTTTTTCCTCCCTTCTTTATATATGTTAATACTATCTTAGAGCAAACTCTGCCCCAGTATTGTTTTCTTCCTTCCTTTTAATGTGTTAATACTATGTTAGGGCAACCCCTGCCTCAGTATCTTTATGTTCCCTTTTTTATAGGTTCATAAGTTCATAGATTAGTAATAGGCTAACTGCCTTTTTGGGCCATTTTAACCTTAGCCAACTATCCATTGTAAGACTCAAACCTTGTACCTTCTGTTTGTAAGGCAAACACTTTAACCATTAGGCCACCATCCCAACCAGATAAATTAGTACTAACTTTATATCTGTTAATACGATGTTAGGGCAACCCCTGCCTCAGTATCTTTTTCTTCCCTTTTTTATATGTGTTAGTACTATCTTAGGGGTAACCCTGCCCCAGTATCTTTTTCTTCCCTCCTTTATATCTCTTAATACTATATTACGGCAACCCCTGCCCCAATATCTTTTTTTTCATTCCTTTATATTTGTTAATACTATGTTAAGACAACCCCTGCCCCAGTATATGTTCCTTCTTTCCTTTATATCTGTTAGTACTATGTTAGGGCAACCCTTACACCAGTATTTTTTAGGGCAACCCCTGCCCCGGTATCTTTTTCTTCCCACCTTTATATCTGGTAATTCTATGTTAGGGCAACCCCCTGCCCCGGTATCTTTTTCTTCCCACCTTTATATCTGTTAATACTATGTTAGGGCAACCCCTGGCCCAGTATAATTTTCCCCTCCTTTATATCTGTTAATACTACATTAGGGCAACCCCCTGACCCAGTATCGTTTTCTTCCCTTGTTTTTATCTGTTAATACTATGTTAGGGCAACCCCTGCCCCAGTATTTTTTTCTTCCCTCCTTTATATCTGTTAATACTATGTTAGGGCAACCCCTGCCCCAGTATCTTTTTCTTCCCTCCTTTATATCTGTTTATACTATTTAAAGACAACCCCTGCACCAGTATCAATTTCTTCCCTCCTTTATATCTGTTAATACTATATTAGGGCAACCCCTGCCCCAGTATCTTTTTCTTCCCTCTTTTATATCTGTTAATACTATTTTAGGGTAATCCCTGCACCAGTATATTTTTCTTCCCTTTTTTATATCTGTTAATACTATGTTAGGGAAAACCCTGACCCAGTATTTTTTTCTTCCCTCCTTTAAATTTGTTAAGACTATGTTAGGGCAACCCCTGCCCCAGTATTTTTACTTCCCTCCTTTATATCTGTTATAACCAGGTTACGGCAACCTCTGCCACAGTATCTTTTTCTTCCCTCCTTTATATCTGTTAATACTATGTTAGGGTAACCCCTACCACAGTATGTATTTCTTCCCTCCTTTATATCTGTTAATACTATGTTAGGGGAAACCCTGCTCCAGCATCTTTTTCTTCCCTCCTTTTTTATCTGTTAATGCTATGTTAGGGCAAACCCTGCCCCAGTATCTTTTACTTCCCTCCTTTATATCTGCTAATACTATGTTAGGGCAACCCCTGCCCCAGTATCTTTTTCCTCCCTGTTTTATAACTGGGTATACAATGTTAGCGCAAACCCTTCCCCAACATCTTTATCTTCTCTCCTTTATATCTGTTAATACTATGTTAGGGCAACCCCTGCCCTAGTAACATTTTCTTCCCTCCTTTATAACTGTTAATACTATGTTAAGGCAACCCCTGCCCCAGTATATTTTTCTTCCCTCTTTTATATCTGTTAATGCTATGATAGGGCAACCTCTGCCCCATAAACTTTTTCATCCCTCCTTTATATCTATTAGTACTATGTTAGGGCAACCCCTGCCCCAGTATATTTTTCTTCCCTCTTTTTTATCTGTTAATACTATGCTAGGGCAACCAATGCCCAAGTATCTTTTTCTTCCCTCCTTTATATCTGTTAATACTATGTTAGGGCAATCCCTGCCCCAGTATCTTTTTCTTCCATTCTTTATATCTGTTAATACTATTTAAGGGCAACCCCTGCCGGAATATCTTTTTCTGCCCTCTTTTATATCTGTTAAAACTATGTTAGGACAACCCTTGCCCCAGTATCTTTTTCTTCCCTCTTTTATATCTGTTAATACTTTGTAAGGGCAATCCCTGCCCCAGTATGTTTTTCTCCCCTTCTTTATATCTGTTAATTATATGTTACAGCAACCTCTGCCCCAGCATCTTTTTCTACCCTCTTTTGTAACTGTTAATACTATGTTAGGCCAACCCTGCCTTAGGATCTTCTTCTTCCCCCCTCCTTTATATCTGTGAATACTATGTTGGGGCAACCCCTGCCCCAGTATCTTTTTCCCTCCTTTATATCTGGTAATACTAGGTTAGGAAAAACCCTACCCCAGTATTTTTGTCTTCCCTCCTTTATATCTGTTAATATTATGTTAGGGCAACCCCTGCCCCAGTATATTTTTCTTCCCCTTTTATATCTGTTAATACTGTTATAGGGCAACCCCTGCCCCATAATCTTGTTCATCCCTCCTTTATATCTATTAGTACTATGTTAGGGCAACCCCTGCCCCAGTATCTTTTTCTTCCCTCCTTTATACTATATTAAGGCAACCCCTGCCCCAGTATATTTTTCTTCCCTCTTTTTTTTAATCTGTTAATACTATGTTAAGGCAACCCCTGTCCCAGTATCTTTTTCTGTCCTCTTTTATATCTGTTAATACTATGTTATGGCAACCATTGCACCACCATCATTTTCTTCCCTTATTTTATATCTGTTAATACTATGTTAGGGCAACCCCTGCCCCAGTATCATTTTCTCTGTTAATAGTATGTTAGGACAACCCATTGCCTTAGTATCTTTTTCTTCCCTCCTTTATATCTGTTAATACTATGTTAGGGCAACCACTTCCCCAGTATCTTTTTCTTCCCTCCTTTATATCTGTTAATACTATGTTAGGGCAGCCCCTGCCCCAGGATCTTTTTCTTCCCTCCTTTATATGTATTAATACAATGTTAGTGCAACCCCTGCCCCAGTATATTTTTCTTCCCTCCTTTTTATCTGTTAATACTACATTAGGGCAACCCCTGCCCAAAATCTTTTTCTTCCCTCCTTTATATCTGTTAATATTATGTTAGGGCAACCCCAGCCCCACTATTGTTTTCTTCCCTCCTTTATATCTGTTAATACTATGTTAGGGCAACCCCTGCCCCAGTATCTTTTTCTTCCATCCTTTATATCTGTTAATACTATGTTAGGGCAACACCTGCCCCAGTATCTTTTTCTTCCCTCCTTTATATCTGTTAATACTATGTTAGGGCAACCCCTGCCCCAGTATCTTTTTCTTCCCTCCTTTTTATCTGTTAATACTACATTAGGGCAACCCCTGCCCAAAATCTTTTTCTTCCCTCCTTTATATCTGTTAATATTATGTTAGGGCAACCCCAGCCCCACTATTGTTTTCTTCCCTCCTTTATATCTGTTAATACTATGTTAGGGCAACCCCTGCCCCAGTATCTTTTTCTTCCATCCTTTATATCTGTTAATACTATGTTAGGGCAACACCTGCCCCAGTATCTTTTTCTTCCCTCCTTTATATCTGTTAATACTATGTTAGGGCAACCCCTGCCCTAGTATCTTTTTCTTCCCTCTTTTATATCTGTTAATACTATGTTAGGGCAATCACTGCCTCCGTATCCTTTTCTTTCCTCCTTTATAAATGTTAATATCATGTTAGGGTGACGCCTATACCAGTATGTTTTCTCCCCTCCTTTATATCTGTTAAATATATGTTAGGGCAACCTCTGCCCCAGCATCTTTTTCTACCCTCTTTTGTAACTGTTAATACTATGTTAGGCCAACCCCTGCCTTAAAATCTTCTTTTTCCCTCCTTTATATCTATGAATAATATGTTAGGGCAACCCCTGCCCCAGTATCTTGTTTCCCTCCTTTATATCTGGTAATACTAGGTTAGGAAAACCCCTACCCCAGTATTTTTTTCTTCCCTCCTTTATATGTGTTAATATTATGTTAGGGCAACCCCTGCCCCAGTATATTTTTCTTCCCCTTTTATATCTGTTAATACTGTTATAGGGCAACCCCTGCCCCATAATCTTGTTCATCCCTCCTTTATATCTATTAGTACTATGTTAGGGCAACCCCTACACCAGTATCTTTTTCTTCCCTCCTTTATATGTCTTAATACTATTTTAAGGCAACCCCTGCCCCAGTATATTTTTCTTCCCTCTTTTTTTTTAATCTGTTAATACTATGTTAAGGCAACCCCTGTCCCAGTATCTTTTTCTGCCCTCTTTTATATCTGTTAATACTATGTTATGGCAACCATTGCACCACCATCATTTTCTTCCCTTATTTTATATCTGTTAATACTATTTTAGGGCAACCCCTGCCCCAGTATCATTTTCTCTGTTAATAGTAGGTTAGGGCAACCCATTGCCTTAGTATCTTTTTCTTCCCTCCTTTATATCTGTTAATTCTATGTTAGGGCAACCCCTTCCCCAGTATCTTTTTCTTCCCTCCTTTATATCTGTTAATACTAGGTTAGGAAACCCCCTGCCCCAGTATCTTTTTCTTCCCTCCTTTATATCTGTTAATACTATGTTAGGGCAGCCCCTGCCCCAGGATCTTTTTCTTCCCTCCTTCATATGTATTAATACAATGTTAGTGCAACCCCTGCCCCAGTATATTTTTCTTCCCTCCTTTTTATCTGTTAATACTACGTTAGGGCAACCCCTGCCCAGAATCTTTTTCTTCCCTCCTTTATATCTGTTAATATTATGTTAGGGCAACCCCTGCCCCAGTATTGTTTTCTTCCCTCCTTTCTATCTGTTAATACTATGTTAGGGTAACCCCTGCCCCAGTATCTTTTTCTTCCATCCTTTATATCTGTTAATACTATGTTAGGGCAATCACTGCCTCAGTATCCTTTTCTTTCCTCCTTTATAAATGTTAATACCATGTTAGGGTGACGCCTATACCAGTATTTTTTTCTTCCCTCCATTATATCTGTTAATACTATGTTATGGCAACCCCTGCCCCAGTATATTTTTCCCTCTTTTATATCTGTTAACACTATGTTAGGGCAACCCCTGCCCCAGAATTTCTTTCTTCGCTCCTTTATATCTGTTAATACTATAACCTCTGCCCCAGTATCTTTTTTCTTCCCTGCCTTATATCTGTTAATACTTTGTAAGGGCAACCACTGCACCAGTATCATTTTCTTCACTCCTTTATATCTGTTAATACTATGTTAGGGCAACCCCTGCCCCAGTATGTTTTTCTCTTCTCCTTTATATCTGCTAATACTAAGTTACTGCAACCCCTACCCCAGTATATTTTTCTTCCCAACTTTATAACTGTTAATACTATTTTAGCGCAACCTCTGTCCCAATATATTTTTCATCTCTCCTTTATATCTTTTAATATTATCTTAGGGTAACCCCTGCCCCAATATTTTTTTCTTCCCCCCTTTCTATCTGTTATTACTATGTTAGGGCAACCCCTGCCCCAGTATCTTTTCCTTCCTTATTTATTTCTGTTATAACCATGTTATGGCACCCCTGCTCTAGTATCTTTTTCTTCCCTCCTTTATATCTGTAAATACTATGTTAGGGCAACCCCTGCCCCATTATCTTTTTCTTCCCTCCTTTTTATTGTCAATGCTATGTTAGGGCAACCCTTGCCCCAGTATCTTTTTTTTCCCACTTTTATATCTGTTAATACTATGTTAGGACAACCCCTGCCCCAGTATTTTTTTCCCTCCTTTATATCTGTTAATGCTATGTTGGGGCAACCCCTGCCCCAGTATATTTTTCTTCCCTCCTTTATATCTCCTAATACTATGTTGGGGCCACCCCTGCCCCAGTATCTTTTTCTTGCCTCATTTATATCTGTTAATGCGATGTTGGGGCAACCCCTGCCCCAGTATCTTTTTCTTCCCTTCTTTATATCTGTTAATACGATGTTAGTGCAACCCCTTCCCCAATATCTTTTTCTTCTCTCCTTTATATCTGTTAATACTATGTCAGGGCAACCCCTGCCCAAGTAAAATTTTCTCCCCTCCTTTATAACTGTTAATACAATGTTAAGGCAACCCCTATCCAGTATATTTTTCTTCCCACTTTTATATCTGTTAATACTGTGATAGGGCAACCCCTGCCTCATAATCTTTGTCATCCCTCCTTTATATCTATTAGTACTATGTAACGGCAAACCCTGTCCCAGTATCTGTTTCTTCCCTCCTTTAAATGTCTTAATCCTAGTTTAGGTTAACTCCTGCCCCAGTATCTTTGTCTTCCCTCCTTTATATCAATTAAAACTATGTTAGGGGAACCCTTGCCCCTGTATCTTTTCCTTCTCTCCTTTATATCTGTTAATGCTATGTTAGGGTAACCCCTGCCCCAGTATCTTTTTCTTCCCTCTTTTATATCTATTAATATTTTGTAAGGGCAATCCCTGCCATAGTATCTTTTTCTCCCCTCCTTTATATCTGTTAATTCTATGTTACGGCAACCCCTGCCCCAGTATTGTTTTCTACACTCTTTTATATCTGTTAATAGTATGTTAGGGCAACCTGTTGCCTTAGTATCTTTTTCTTCCCTCCTTTATATCTGTTAATAGTATGTTAGGGCAACCCCTTCCCCAGTATCTTTTTCTTCCCTCTTTTATATCTGTTAATACTAGGTAAGGAAAACCCCTGCCCCAGTATCGTTTTCTTCCCTCCTTTATATCTGTTAATACTATGTTAGGGCAGCCCCTGCCCCAGTATCTTTTTCTTCCCTCTTTTATATCTGTTAATACTATGTTAGGGCAATCTATGCTTCAGTCTCTTTTTCTTCCCTCCTTTATATCTGTTAATACTATGTTAGGTCAACCCCTGCCCCATTATTTTTTTCTTCCCTCCTTTTTATCTGTAAATACTATGTTAGGGCAACTCCTGCCCCAGTATATTTTTCTCCCCTCCTTTGTATCTGTTAAAAATATTTTAGGGCAAATCCTGCCCCAGCATCTTTTTCTTCCCTCCTTTATATCTGTTAATACTATGTTAGGGCAACCCCTGCCCCAGAATCTTTTTCTTCCCTCTTTATTTATTTATTTATTTATTTATTTATTTATCATTTGTTGACCGGGAAAGTCCGACTAGGTTCCACAGATCCTGTTTTCAGTGGAGGCCCGAGGAGAAATCCTCCAGAAGCATGTCTGTAGAATCTTTATATCTGTTAATACTATGTTAGGGCAACCCCTGCACCAGTATCTTTTTCTTCCCTCCTTTATATCTGTTAATACTAGGTTAGGAAACCCCCTGGCACAGTATCTTTTTCTTCCCACCTTTATATCTGTCAATACTATGTCAGGGCGACCCCTGCCCCAGATTTCTTTTTCTTTACTCCTTTATATCTGCTAATACTATGTTAGGGCAACCCCTGCCCCAGTATAATTTTCTTCCCTCCTTTATATATGTTAATAATATCTTAGGGCAACCCCTGCCCCAGTATATTTTTCTTCACTGCTTTATATCTGTTAAAACTATCTTAGGGTAACCCTGCCCCAGTATCTTTTTCTTCCCTCCTTTATATCTGTTAATACTATGTTAGGGCAACTCCTGCCCCAGTATCTTTTTCTTCCCTCCTTTATCTCTGTTAATACTATGTTATGGCAACCCCTGCCCCAGTATTTTTTTCTTCCCTCCTTTTTATCTGTAAATACTATGTTAGGGCAATTCCTGCCCCAGTATCTTTTTCTCCCCTCCTTTATCTCTGTTAATACTATGTTATGGCAACCCCTGCCCCAGTATGTTTTTCTTCCCTCCTTTATATCTGTTAATATTATGTTAGGGCAACCCTTGCCCCAGTATTTTTTTCTTCCCTCCTTTTTATCTGTAAATACTATGTTAGGGCAACTCCTGCCCAATATCTTTTCTCCCCTTCTTTATATCTGTTAATACCATGTTAAGGCAACCCCTGCCCCAGTATCTTTTTTCTTCCCTCATTTATATCTGTTAATACTATGTTAGGGCAACCTCTGTCCCAGTATTTTTTCTTCCGTACTTTTTATCTGTAAATACTATGTTAGGGCATCTCCTGCCCAGTATCTTTTTCTCCCCTTCCTTATATCTGTTAATACTATGTTAAGGCAACCCCTGCCCCAGCATCTTTTTCTTCCCTCATTTATATTTGTTAATACTATGTTAGGGCAACCCCTGCTCTAATATTTTTTCTTCCCTCCTTTATAGCTGTTAATACTATGTTTGGGCAACCCCTGCCACAGTATCTTATTCTTCCTTCCTTTATATCTGTTAATACTATCTTAGGGCAACTCTTTCCCAAGTATCTTTTACTTCCCTCTGTTATATCTGTTAATACTATGTTAGGGCAACCCCTGTCCCAGTATCTTTTTCTTCCCTCTTTTATATCTTCTAATACAATGTTAGGACAATCCCTGCCCCAGTAGTATCTTTTTCCTCCCTCCTTTATATATGTTAATACTATCTTAGGGCAAACCCTGCCCCAGTATCGTATTCTTCCTTCCTTTATATGTGTTAATACTATGTTAGGGCAACCCCTGCCCCAGTATCTTTATGTTCCCTCTTTTATAGGTTTATAGGTTCATAGATTAGTAATAGGCTAACTGCCCTTTTGGGCCATTTTAACCTTAGCCAATCCATTGTAAGACTCAAACCTTGTACCTTCTGTTTGTAAGGCAAACACAATAACCATTAGGCCACCATCCCAACCTGATAAATTAGTACTAACTATATATCTGTTAATGCGATGTTAGGTCAACCCCTGCCCCAGTATCTTTTTCTTCCCTCTTTCATATCTCCTAATACTATATTACGGCAACCCCTGCCACAATATCTTTTTTTTATTCCTTTACATTTGTTAATACTATGTTAAGACAACCCCTGCCCCAGTATCTGTTCCTTCTTTCCTTTATATCTGTTATTACTATGTTAGGGCAACCCTTACACCAGTATTTTTTCTTCCCTCCTTTATATCTGTTAATTCTATGTTAGGGCAACCCCTGCCCCGGTATCTTTTTCTTCCCACCTTTACATCTGGTAATACTATGTTAGGGCAACCCCTGGCCCAGTATATTTTTCCCCTCCTTTATATATGTTAAAACTATGTTAGGACAACCCTTGCCCCAGTATCTTTTTCTTCCTTTTATATATGTTCATACTTTGTAAGGGCAATCCCTGCCCCAGTATCTTTTTCTCCCCTCCTTTATATCTGTTAATTATATGTTAGGGCAACCTCTGCCCCAGCATCTTTTTCTTCCCTCTTTTGTAACTGTTAATACTATGTTAGGCCAACCCCTGCCTTAGGATCTTCTTCTTCCCTCCTTTATATCTGTGAATAATATGTTAGGGCAACCCCTGCCCCCGTATCTTTTTTCCCTCCTTTATATCTGGTAATACTAGGTTAGGAAAACCCCTGCCCCAGTATTTTTTTCTTCCCTCCTTTATATCTGTTAATATTATGTTAGGGCAACCCCTGCCCCAGTATATTTTTCTTCCCCTTTTATATCTGTTAATACTGTTATAGGGCAACCACTGCCCCATAATCTTGTTCATCCCTCCTTTATATCTATTAGTACTATGTTAGGGCAACCCCTGCCCCAGTATCTTTTTCTTCCCTCCTTTATATGTCTTAATACTATTTAAGGCAACCCCTGCCCCAGTATATTTTTCTTCCCTCTTTTTTTTCAATCTGTTAATACTATGTTAAGGCAACCCCTGTCCCAGTATCTTTTTCTGCCCTCTTTTATATCTGTTAATACTATGTTATGGCAACCATTGCACCACCATCATTTTCTTCCCTTATTTTATATCTGTTAATACTATGTTAGGGCAACCCCTGCCCCAGTATCATTTTCTCTGTTAATTGTATGTTAGGGCAACACATTGCCTTAGTATCTTTTTCTTCCCTCCTTTATATCTGTTAATACTATGTTAGGGCAACCCCTTCCCCAGTATCTTTTTCTTCCCTCCTTTATATCTGTTAATACTAGGTTAGTAAAACCCCTGCCCCAGTATCTTTTTCTTCCCTCCTTTATATCTGTTAATACTATGTTAGGTCAACCCCTGCCCCACTATTTTTTTCTTCCCTCCTTTTTATCTGTAAATACTATGTTAGGGCAACTCCTGCCCCAGTAAATTTTTCTCCCCTCCTTTGTATCTGTTAATACTATTTTAGGGCAACCCCTGCCCCAGCATCTTTTTTCTTCCCTCCTTTATATCTGTTAATACTATATTAGGGCAACCCCTGCCCCAGAATCTTTTTCTTCCCTCCTTTATTTATTTATTTATTTAACATTTGTTGGCCGGGAAAGTCCGACTAGGTTCCACAGATCCTGTTTTCAGCGGAGGCCCGAGGAGAAATCCTCCAGAAGCATGTCTGTAGAATCTTTATAGCTGTTAATACTATGTTAGGGCAACCCCTGCACCAGTATCTTTTTCTTCCCTCCTCTATATCTGTTAATACTAGGTTAGGAAAACCCCTGGCACAGTATCTTTTTCTTCCCACCTTTATATCTGTCAATACTATGTCAGGGCAACCCCTGCCCCAGTTTTTTTTTTCTTCACTCCTTTATATCTGCTAATACTATGTTAGGGCAACCCCTGCCCCAGTATAATTTTCTTCCCTCCTTTATATATGTTAATAATATCTTAGGGCAACCCCAGCCCCAGTATATTTTTCTTCACTACTTTATATCTGTTAAAACTATCTTAGGGTAACCCTGCCCCAGTATCTTTTTCTTCCCTCCTTTATATCTGTTAATACTATGTCAGGGCAACTCCTGCCCCAGTATCTTTTTCTTCCCTCCTTTATCTCTGTTAATACTATGTTATGGCAACCCCTGCCCCAGTATTTTTTCTTCCCTCCTTTTTATCTGTAAATACTATGTTAGGGCAATTCCTGCCCCAATATATTTTTCTCCCCTCCTTTATCTATGTTAATACTATGTTATGGCAACCCCTGCCCCAGTATGTTTTTCTTCCCTCCTTTATATCTGTTAATATTATGTTAGGGTAACCCCTGCCCCAGTATTTTTTTCTTCCCTCCTTTTTATCTGTAAATACTATGTTAGGGCAACTCCTGCCCAATATCTTTTCTCCCCTTCTTTATATCTCTTAATACCATGTTAAGGCAACCCCTGCCCCAGTATCTTTTTTCTTCCCTCATTTATATCTGTTAATACTATGTTAGGGCAACCTCTGTCCCAGTATTTTTTTCTTCCGTACTTTTTATCTGTAAATACTATGTTAGGGCATCTCCTGCCCAGTATCTTTTTCTCCCCTTCCTTATATCTGTTAATACTATGTTAAGGCAACCCCTGCCCCAGCATCTTTTTCTTCCCTCAGTTATATCTGTTAATACTATGTTAGGGCAACCCCTGCTCTAATATTTTTTCTTCCCTCCTTTATATCTGTTAATACTATGTTTGGGCAACCCCTGCCACAGTATCTTTTTCTTCCCTCTTTTATAACTGTTAATACTATGTAAGCACAACCCCTTCCTCAGTATCTTATTCTTCCTTCCTTTATATCTGTTAATACTATCTTAGAGCAACTCTTGCCCAAGTATCTTTTTCTTCCCTCTGTTATATCTGTTAATACTATGTTAGGGCAACCCCTGTCCCAGTATCTTTTTCTTCCCTCTTTTATATCTTCTAATACAATGTTAGGACAATCCCTGTCCCAGTAGTATCTTTTTCCTCCCTCCTTTATATATGTTAATACTATCTTAGGGCAAACCCTGCCCCAGTATCTTTTTTTTCATTCCTTTATATTTGTTAATACTATGTTAAGACAACCCCTGCCCCAGAATCTGTTCCTTCTTTCCTTTATATCTGTTAGTACTATGTTAGGGCAACCCTTACACCAGTATTTTTTCTTCCCTCCTTTATATCTGTTAATTCTATGTTAGGGCAACCCCTGCCCCGGTATCTTTTTCTTCCCACCTTTACATCTGGTAATACTATGTTAGGGCAACTCCTGCCCCAGTATCTTTTTCTTCCCTCTTTTATATCTGTTAATACTATGTTAGGGCAACCCCTGGCTCAGTATATTTTTCCCCTCCTTTATATCTGTTAATACTACGTTAGGGCAACCCCTGACCCAGTATCTTTTTCTTCCCTCCTTTTTATCTGTTAATACGATGTTAGGGCAACCCCTGCCCCAGTATTTTTTTCTTCCCTCCTTTATATCTGTTAATACTATGTTAGGGCAACCCCTGCCCCAGTATCTTTTTCTTCCCTCCTTTATATCTGTTTATACTATTTAAGGACAACCCCTGCACCAGTATCATTTTCTTCCCTCCTTTATATCTGTTAATACTATGTTAGGGTAATCCATGCGCCAGTATATTTTTCTTCCCTTTTTATATCTGTTAATACTATGTTAGGGCAAACCCTGACCCAGTATTTTTTTCTTCCCTCCTTTAAATTTGTTAATACTATGTTAGGGCAACCCATGCCCCAGTATCTTTTGCTTCCCACCTTTATAACTGTTAACGCTATGTT
Source organism: Protopterus annectens (assembly GCF_019279795.1). Lineage (NCBI taxonomy): Eukaryota > Metazoa > Chordata > Ceratodontiformes > Protopteridae > Protopterus > Protopterus annectens. Next base: position 786,975,002 of record NC_056737.1, on the reverse strand, counting down.
AGAGCAACCCCTGTCCCAATATATTTTTCCTCTCTCCTTTATATCTTTTAATATTATGTTAGGGCAACCTCTGCCCCAGTATCTTTTTCTTCCCTCCTTTATATGTCTTAATACTATTTAAGGCAACCCCTGCCCCAGTATATGTATCTTCCTTCCTTTATATCTGTTAATACTATCTTAGGGCAACTCTTGCCCAAGTATCTTTTTCTTCCCTCTGTTATATCTGTTAATACTATGTTAGGGCAACCCCTGTCCCAGTATCTTTTTCTTCCCTCTTTTATATCTTCTAATACAATGTTAGGACAATCCCTGCCCCAGTAGTATCTTTTTCCTCCAGCCTTTATATATGTTAATACTATCTTAGGGCAAACCCTGCCCCAGTATCGTTTTCTTCCTTCCTTTATATTTGTTAATACTATGTTAGGGCAACCCCTGCCCCAGTATCTTTATGTTCCCTCTTTTATAGGTTTATAGGTTCATAGATTAGTAATAGGCTAACTGCCCTTTTGGGCCAATTTAACCTTAGCCAATCCATTATAAGACTCAAACCTTGTACCTTCTGTTTGTAAGGCAAACACTTTAACCATTAGGCCACCATCCCAACCTGATAAATTAGTACTAACTTTATATCTGTTAATACAATGTTAGGGCAACCCCTGCCTCAGTATCTTTTTCTTCCCTTTTTTATATGTGTTAGTACTATCTTAGGGGTAACCCTGCCCCAGTATCTTTTTCTTCCCTCTTTTATATCTCTTAATACTATATTACGGCAACCCCTGCCCCAATATCTTTTTTTTTCATTCCTTTATATTTGTTAATACTATGTTAAGACAACACCTGCCCCAGTATCTGTTCCTTCTTTCCTTTATATCTCTTAGTACTATGTTAGGGCAACCCTTACACTAGTATTTTTTCTTCCCTCCTTTATATCTGTTAATTCTATTTTAGGGCAACCCCTGCCCCGGTATCTTTTTCTTCCCACCTTTACATCTGGTAATACTATGTTAGGGCAACCCCTGCCCCAGTATCTTTTTCTTCCCTCTTTTATATCTGTTAATACTATGTTAGGGCAACCCCTGGCCCAGTATACTTTTCCCCTTTTTTATATCTGTTAATACGATGTTAGGGCAACCCCTGCCCCAGTATTTTTTTCTTCTCTCCTTTATATCTGTTAATACTATGTTAGGGCAACCCCTGCCCCAGTATCTTTTTCTTCCCTCCTTTATATCTGTTTATACTATATAAGGACAACCCCTGCACCAGTATCATTTTCTTCCCTCCTTTATATCTGGTAATACTATGTTAGGGTAATCCATGCGCCAGTATATTTTTCTTCCCTTTTTATATCTGTTAATACTATATTAGGGCAAACTCTGACCCAGTATTTTTTTCTTCCCTCCTTTAAATTTGTTAATACTATGTTAGGGCAACCCCTGCCCCAGTATCTTTTGCTTCCCACCTTTATAACTGTTAATGCTATGTTAGAGCAACCCCTGTTCCAATATTTTTTCCTCTCTCCTTTATATCTTTTAATATTATGTTAGGGCAACCCCTGCCCCAGTATCTTTTTCTTCCCTCCTTTATATGTCTTAATACTATTTAAGGCAACCCCTGCCCCAGTATATTTTTCTTCCCTCTTTTTTTAATCTGTTAATGTTATGTTAAGGCAACCCCTCTCCCAGTATCTTTTTCTGCCCTATTTTATATCTGTTAATACTATGTTATGGCAACCATTGCACCACCATCATTTTCTTCCCTTATTTTATATCTGTTAACACTATGTTAGGGCAACCCTTGCCACAGTATGTATGTCTTCCCTCATTTATATCTGTTAATACTATGTTAGGGGAACCCCTGCTCCAGCATCTTTTTCTTCCCTCCTTTTTATCTGTTAATGCTATGTTAGGGCAACCCCTGCCCCAATATCTTTTACTTCCCTCCTTTATATCTGCTAATACTATGTTAGGGCAAGCCCTGCCCCAGTATCTTTTTCTTCCCTCCTTTATAACTGGGTATACAATGTTAGCGCAAACCCTTCCCCAATATCTTTATCTTCTCTCCTTTATATCTGTTAATACTATGTTAAGGCAACCCCTGCCCTAGTAACATTTTCTTCCCTCCTTTATAACTGTTAATACTATGTTAAGGCAACCCCTGCCCCAGTATATTTTTCTTCCCTTTTTTATATCTATTAATGCTATGATAGGGCAACCTCTGCCCCATAAACTTTTTCATCCCTCCTTTATATCTATTTGTACTATGTTAGGGCAACCCCTGCCCCAGTATATTTTTCTTCCCTCTTTTTTATCCGTTAATACTATGCTAGGGCAACCAATGCCCAAGTATCTTTTTCTTCCCTCCTTTATATCTGTTAATACTATGTTAGGGCAATCCCTGCCCCAATATCTTTTTCTTGCATTCATTATATCTGTTAATACTATTTCAGGGCAACCCCTGCCCAAATATCTTTTTCTGCCCTCTTTTATATCTGTTAAAACTATGTTAGGACAACCCTTGCCCCAGTATCTTTTTCTTCCCTCTTTTATATCTGTTAATACTTTGTAAGGGCAATCCCTGCCCCAGTATCTTTTTCTCCCCTCCTTTATATCTGTTAATTATATGTTAGGGAAACCTCTGCCCCAGCATCTTTTTCTACCCTCTTTTGTAACTGTTAATACCATGTTAGGCCAACCCCTGCCTTAGGATCTTCTTCTTCCCTCCTTTATATCTGTGAATACTATGTTAGGGCAACCCCTTCCCCAGTATCTTTTTTCCCTCCTTTATATCTGGTAATACTAGGTTAGGAAAACCCCTGCCCCAGTATTTTTTTCTTCCCTCCTTTATATCTGTTAATATTATGTTAGGGCAACCCCTGCCCCAGTATATTTTTCTTCCCCTTTTATATCTGTTAATACTGTTATAGGGCAACCCCTACTCCATAATCTTTTTCATCCCTCCTTTATATCTATTAGTACTATGTTAGGGCAACCCCTGCCCCAGTATCTTTTTCTTCCCTCCTTTATATGTCTTAATACTATTTTAAGGCAACCCCTGCCCCAGTATATTTTTCTTCCCTCTTTTTTTTAATCTGTTAATACTATGTTAAGGCAACCCCTGTCCCAGTATCTTTTTCTGCCCCCTTTTATATCTGTTAATACTATGTTATGGCAACCATTGCACTACCATCACTTTCTTCCCTTATTTTATATCTGTTAATACTATGTTAGGACAACCCTTGCTCCAGTATCATTTTCTCTGTTAATAGTATGTTAGGGCAACCCGTTGCCTTAGTATTTTTTTCTTCCCACCTTTATATCTGTTAATACTATGTTAGGGCAACCCCTTCCCCAGTATCTTTTTTTTCCCTCCTTTATATTTGTTAATACTAGGTTAGGAAAACCCCTGCCCCAGTATCTTTTTCTTCCCTCCTTTATATCTGTTAATACTATCTTAGGGCAGCCCCTGTCCCAGGATCTTTTTCTTCCCTCCTTTATATGTATTAATACAATGTTAGTGCAACCCCTGCACCAGTATATTTTTCTTTCCTCCTTTTTATCTGTTAATACTACGTTAGGGCAACCCCTGCCCAGAATATTTTTTTTCCTCCTTTATCTATGTTAATATTATGTTAGGACAACCCTTGCCCCAGTATTGTTTTCTTCCTTCCTTTATATCTGTTAATACTATGTTAGGGCAACCCCTGCCCCAGTATCTTTTTCATCCCTCCTTTATATCTGTTAATACTATGTTAGGGCAACACCTGCCCCAGTATCTTTTTCTTCCCTCCTTTATATCTGTTAATGCTATGTTAGGGCAACCCCTGCTCCAATATCTTTTTCATCCCTACTTTATATCTGTTAATACTATGTTAGGGCAACCCCTGCCCCAGTATCTTTTTCTTCCCTCCTTTATATCTGTTAATACTATATTAGGGCAATCCCTGCCTCAGTATCCTTTTCTTTCCACCTTTATAAATGTTAATATCATGTTAGGGTGATGCCTGCACCAGTAGTTTTTTCTTCCCTCCATTATATCTGTTAATACTATGTTATGGCAACCCCTGCCCCAGTATATTTTTCCCTCTTTTATATCTGTTAATACTATGTTAGGGCAACCCCTGCCCCTGAATTTTTTTCTTTGCTCCTTTATATCTGTTAATACTATGTTAGGGCAACCTCTGCCCCAGTATCTTTTTCTTCCCTGCTTTATATCTGTTAATACTTTGTAAGGGCAACCACTGCACCAGTATCATTTTCTTCTCTCCTTTATATTTGTTAATACTATGTTAGGGCAACCCCTGCCCCAGTATCTTTTTCATCCCTCCTTTATATCTGTTAATACTATGTTAGGGCAACACCTGCCCCAGTATCTTTTTCTTCCCTCCTTTATATCTGTTAATGCTATGTTAGGGCAACCCCTGCTCCAATATCTTTTTCATCCCTACTTTATATCTGTTAATACTATGTTAGGGCAACCCCTGCCCCAGTATCTTTTTCTTCCCTCCTTTATATCTGTTAATACTATATTAGGGCAATCCCTGCCTCAGTATCCTTTTCTTTCCACCTTTATAAATGTTAATATCATGTTAGGGTGATGCCTGCACCAGTAGTTTTTTCTTCCCTCCATTATATCTGTTAATACTATGTTATGGCAACCCCTGCCCCAGTATATTTTTCCCTCTTTTATATCTGTTAATACTATGTTAGGGCAACCCCTGCCCCTGAATTTTTTTCTTTGCTCCTTTATATCTGTTAATACTATGTTAGGGCAACCTCTGCCCCAGTATCTTTTTCTTCCCTGCTTTATATCTGTTAATACTTTGTAAGGGCAACCACTGCACCAGTATCATTTTCTCCTCTCCTTTATATCTGCTAATACTAAGTTACTGCAACCCTGCCAGAGTATATTTTTCTTCCCAACTTTATAACTGTTAATACTATTTTAGCGCAACCTCTGTCCCAATATATTTTTCATCTCTCCTTTATATCTTTTAATATTATCTTAGGGTAACCCCTGCCCCAATATTTTTTCTTCCCCCTTTCTATCTGTTATTAATATGTTAGGGCAACCCCTGCCCCAGTATCTTTTCCTCCCTCCTTTGTTTCTGTTATAACCATGTTATGGCAACCCCTGCTCTAGTATCTTTTTCTTCCCTCCTTTATATATGTAATTACTATGTTAGGGCAACCCCTACCCCATTATCTTTTTCTTCCCTCCTTTTTATTGTTAATGCTATGTTAGGGCAACCCTTGCCCCAGTATTTTTCCCTCCTTTATATCTGTTAATACTATGTTGGGGCAACCGCTGCCCGAGTATATTTTTCTTCCCTCCTTTATATCTGTTAATGCTATGTTGGGGCAACCCCTGCCCTAGTATATTTTTTTACCTCCTTTATATCTGCTAATACTATGTTGGGGCAACCCCTGCCCCAGTATCTTTTTCTTCCCTCCTTTATATCTGTTAATGCAATGTTGGGGCAACCCCTGCCCGAGTATCTTTTTCTTCCCTCCTTTATATCTGTTAATACTATGTTAGTGCAACCCCTTCCCCATTATATTTTTCTTCTCTCCTTTATATCTGTTAATACTATGTCAGGACAACCCCTGCCCAAGTAAAATTTTCTCCCCTCCTTTATAACTGTTAATACTATGTTAAGGCAACCCCTATCCAGTATATTTTTCTTCCCACTTTTATATCTGTTAATACTGTGATAGGGCAACCCCTGCCTCACAATCTTTTTCATCCCTCCTTTATATCTATTAGTACTATGTAAGGGCAAACCCTGTCCCAGTATCTGTTTCTTCCCTCCTTTAAATGTCTTAATCCTAGTTTAGGTTAACTCCTGCCCCAGTATCTTTGTCTTCCCTCTATATCAGTTAATACTATGTTAGGGCAACCCTTGCCCCTGTATCTTTTCCTTCCCTCCTTTATATCTGTTAATACTATGTTAGGGCAACCCCTGCCCCCGTATCTTTTTCTTTCCTCTTTTATATCTAGTAATACTTTGTAAGGGCAATCCCTGCCACAGTATCTTTTTCTCCCCTCCTTTATATCTGTTAATTCTATGTTGCAGCAAACCCTGCCCCATTATCGTTTTCTACACTCTTTTATATCTGTTAATAGTATGTTAGGGCAACCTGTTGCCTTAGTATCTTTTCCTTCCCTCCTTTATATCTGTTAATAGTATGTTAGGGCAACCCCTTCCCCAGTATCTTTTTCTTCCCTCCTTTATATCTGTTAATACTAGGTTAGGAAAACCCCTGCCCCAGTATATTTTTCTTCCCTCCTTTATATCTGTTAATAATATGTTAGGGCAGTCCCTTCTTCCCTCCTTTATATGTATTCATACAATGTTAGTGCAACCCCTGCCCCAGTATCTTTTTCTTCCCTCCTTTTTATCTGTTAATACTATTTTAGGACAACCCCTGCCCAGAATCTTTTTCTTCCCTCCTTTATATCTGTTAATATTATGTTAGGGAAACCCCTGCCCCAGTATTGCTTTCTTCCCTCCTTTATATCTGTTAATAATGTGTTAGGGCAACCCCTGCCCCAGTATCTTTTTCATCCCTCGTTTATATCTGTTAATACTATGTTAGGGCAACACCTGCCCCAGTATCTTTTTCTTCCCTCCTTTATATCTGTTAATGCTATGTTAGGGCAACCCCTGCGCCAATATCTTTTTCATCCCTCCTTTATATCTGTTAATACTATGTTAGGGCAACCCCTGCCCTAGTATCATTTTCTTCCCTCCTTTATATCTGTTAATACTATGTTAGGGCAATCCCTGCCTCAGTATCCTTTTCTTTCCTCCTTTATAAATGTTAATATCATGTTAGGGTGACGCCTGCACCAGTAGTTTTTTCTTCCCTCCATTATATCTGTTAATACTATGTTATGGCAACCCCTGCCCCAGTATATTTTTCCCTCTTTTATATCTGTTAATACTATGTTAGGGCAACCTCTGCCCCAGTATCTTTTTCTTCCCTGCTTTATATCTGTTAATACTTTGTAAGGGCAACCACTGCACCAGTATCATTTTCTTCTCTCCTTTATATTTGTTAATACTATGTTAGGGCAACCCCTGCCCCAGTATCTTTTTCTCCTCTCCTTTATATCTGCTAATACTAAGTTACTGCAACCCTGCCAGAGTATATTTTTCTTCCCAACTTTATAACTGTTAATACTATTTTAGTGCAACCTCTGTCCCAATATATTTTTCATCTCTCCTTTATATCTTTTAATATTTTCTTAGGGTAACCCCTGCCCCAATATTTTTTCTTCCCCCTTTCTATCTGTTATTAATATGTTAGGGCAACCCCTGCCCCAGTATCTTTTCCTCCCTCCTTTATTTCTGTTATAACCATGTTATGGCAACCCCTGCTCTAGTATCTTTTTCTTCCCTCCTTTATATATGTAATTACTATGTTAGGGCAACCCCTACCCCATTATCTTTTCTTCCCTCCTTTTATTGTTAATGCTATGTTAGGCAACCCTTGCCCCAGTATTTTTCCCTCCTTTATATCTGTTAATACTATGTTGGGGCAACTGCTGCCCGAGTATATTTTTCTTCCCTCCTTTATATCTGTTAATGCTATGTTGGGGCAACCCCTGCCCTAGTATATTTTTTTACCTCCTTTATATCTGCTAATACTATGTTGGGGCAACCCCTGCCCCAGTATCTTTTTCTTCCCTCCTTTATATCTGTTAATGCAATGTTGGGGCAACCCCTGCCCGAGTATCTTTTTCTTCCCTCCTTTATATCTGTTAATACTATGTTAGTGCAACCCCTTCCCCATTATATTTTTCTTCTCTCCTTTATATCTGTTAATACTATGTCAGGGCAACCCCTGCCCAAGTAAAATTTTCTCCCCTCCTTTATAACTGTTAATACTATGTTAAGGCAACCCCTATCCAGTATATTTTTCTTCCCACTTTTATATCTGTTAATACTGTGATAGGGCAACCCCTGCCTCACAATCTTTTTCATCCCTCCTTTATATCTATTAGTACTATGTAAGGGCAAACCCTGTCCCAGTATCTGTTTCTTCCCTCCTTTAAATGTCTTAATCCTAGTTTAGGTTAACTCCTGCCCCAGTATCTTTGTCTTCCCTCCGTTATATCAGTTAATACTATGTTAGGGCAACCCTTGCCCCTGTATCTTTTCCTTCCCTCCTTTATATCTGTTAATACTATGTTAGGGCAACCCCTGCCCCAGTATCTTTTTCTTTCCTCTTTTATATCTAGTAATACTTTGTAAGGGCAATCCCTGCCACAGTATCTTTTTCTCCCCTCCTTTATATCTGTTAATTCTATGTTGCAGCAAACCCTGCCCCATTATCGTTTTCTACACTCTTTTATATCTGTTAATAGTATGTTAGGGCAACCTGTTGCCTTAGTATCTTTTCCTTCCCTCCTTTATATCTGTTAATAGTATGTTAGGGCAACCCCTTCCCCAGTATCTTTTTCTTCCCTGTTTTATATCTGTTAATACTAGGTTAGGAAAACCCCTGCCCCAGTATATTTTTCTTCCCTCCTTTATATCTGTTAATAATATGTTAGGGCAGTCCCTTCTTCCCTCCTTTATATGTATTCATACAATGTTAGTGCAACCCCTGCCCCAGTATCTTTTTCTTCCCTCCTTTTTATCTGTTAATACTATTTTAGGACAACCCCTGCCCAGAATCTTTTTCTTCCCTCCTTTATATCTGTTAATATTATGTTAGGGAAACCCCTGCCCCAGTATTGCTTTCTTCCCTCCTTTATATCTGTTAATAATGTGTTAGGGCAACCCCTGCCCCAGTATCTTTTTCATCCCTCGTTTATATCTGTTAATACTATGTTAGGGCAACACCTGCCCCAGTATCTTTTTCTTCCCTCCTTTATATCTGTTAATGCTATGTTAGGGCAACCCCTGCACCAATATCTTTTTCATCCCTCCTTTATATCTGTTAATACTATGTTAGGGCAACCCCTGCCCTAGTATCTTTTTCATCCCTCCTTTATATCTGTTAATACTATGTTAGGGCAATCCCTGTCTCAGTATCCTTTTCTTTCCTCCTTTATAAATGTTAATATCATGTTAGGGTGACGCCTGCACCAGTAGTTTTTTCTTCCCTCCATTATATCTGTTAATACTATGTTATGGCAACCCCTGCCCCAGTATATTTTTCCCTCTTTTATATCTGTTAATACTATGTTAGGACAACCCCTGCCCCTGAATTTTTTTCTTTGCTCCTTTATATCTGTTAATACTATGTTAGGGCAATCTCTGCCCCAGTATCTTTTTCTTCCCTGCTTTATATCTGTTAATACTTTGTAAGGGCAACCACTGCACCAGTATCATTTTCTTCTCTCCTTTATATTTGTTAATACTATGTTAGGGCAACCCCTGTCCCAGTATCTTTTTCTCCTCTCCTTTATATCTGCTAATACTAAGTTACTGCAACCCTGCCAGAGTATATTTTTCTTCACAACTTTATAACTGTTAATACTATTTTAGCGCAACCTCTGTCCCAATATATTTTTCATCTCTCCTTTATATCTTTCAATATTATCTTAGGGTAACCCCTGCCCCAATATTTTTTCTTCCCCCTTTCAATCTGTTATTACTATGTTAGGGCAACCCCTGCCCCAGTATCTTTTCCTCCCTCCTTTATTTCTGTTATAACCATGTTATGGCAACCCCTGCTCTAGTATCTTTTTCTTCCCTCTTTTATATCTGTAAATACTATGTTAGGGCAACCCCTGCCCCATTATCTTTTTCTTCCCTCCTTTTTATTGTTAATGCTATGTTAGGGCAACCCCTGCCCCAGTATTTTTAACTCCTTTATATCTGTTAATACTATGTTGGGGCAACCGCTGCCCGAGTATATTTTTCTTCCCTCCTTTATATCTGCTAATACTATGTTGGGGCAACCCCTGCCCCAGTATCTTTTTCTTCCCTCCTTTATATCTGTTAATGTGATGTTGGGGCAACCCCTGCCTCAGTATCTTTTTCTTCCCTCCTTTATATCTGTTAATACTATGCTAGTACAACCCCTTCCCCAATATCTTTTTCTTCTCTCCTTTATATTTGTTAATACTATGTTAGGGCAACCCCTGCCCCAGTATCTTTTTCTCCTCTCATTTATATCTGCTAATACTAAGTTACTGCAACCCTGCCAGAGTATATTTTTCTTCCCAACTTTATAACTGTTAATACTATTTTAGCGCAACCTCTGTCCGAATATATTTTTCATCTCTCCTTTATATCTTTTAATATTATCTTAGGGTAACCCCTGCCCCAATATTTTTTCTTCCCCCTTTCTATCTGTTATTAATATGTTAGGGCAACCCCTGCCCCAGTATCTTTTCCTCCCTCCTTTATTTCTGTTATAACAATGTTATGGCAACCCCTGCTCTAGTATCTTTGTCTCCCTCCTTTATATCTGTAAATACTATGTTAGGGCAACCCCTGCCCCATTATCTTTTTCTTCCCTCCTTTTTATTGTTAATGCTATGTTAGGGCAACCCTTGCCCCAGTATTTTTTCCCTCCTTTATATCTGTTAATACTATGTTGGGGCAACCGCTGCCCGAGTATATTTTTCTTCCCTTTTTTATATCTGCTAATACTATCTTGGGGCGACCCCTGCCCCGGTATCTTTTTCTTCCCTCCTTTATATCTGTTAATACTATGTTAGTGCAACCCTTCCCCAATATCTTTTTCTTCTCTCCTTTATATCTGTTAATACTATGTCATGGCAACCCCTGCTCAAGTAAAATTTTCTCCCCTCCTTTATAACTGTTACTACTATGTTAAGGCAACCCCTATCGAGTATATTTTTCTTCCCCCTTTTATATCTGTTAATACTGTGATAGGGAAACCCCTGCCTCATAGTCTTTTTCATCCCTCCTTTATATCTATTAGTACTATGTAAGGGCAAACCCTGTCCCAGTATCTGTTTCTTCCCTCCTTTAAATGTCTTAATCCTAGTTTAGGTTAACTCCTGCCCCAGTATCCTTGTTTTCCCTCCTTTTTCTCAGTTAATACTATTTTAGGGCAACCCCTGCCCAGAATCTTTTCCTTCCCTCCTTTATATCTGTTAATATTATGTTAGGGAAACCCCTGCCCCAGTATTGTTTTCTTCCCTCCTTTATAACTGTTAATACTATGTTAGGGCAACCCCTGCCCCAGTATCTTTTTCATCCCTCATTTATATCTGTTAATACTATGTTAGGGCAACACCTGCCCCAGTATCTTTTTCTTCCCTTCTTTATATCTGTTAATGCTATGTTAGGGCAACCCCTGCGCCAATATCTTTTTCATCCCTCCTTTATATCTGTTAAACTGTGTTAGGGCAATCCCTGCCTCAGTATCCTTTTCTTTCCTCCTTTATAAATGTTAATATCATGTTAGGGTGATGCCTGCACCAGTAGTTTTTTCTTCCCTCCATTATATCTGTTAATACTATGTTATGGCAACCCCTGCCCCAGTATATTTTTCCCTCTTTAATATCTGTTAATACTATGTTAGGGCAACCCCTGCCCCTAAATTTTTTTCTTTGCTCCTTTATATCTGTTAATACTATGTTAGGGCAACCTCTGCCCCAGTATCTTTTTCTTCCCTGCTTTATATCTGTTAATACTTTGTAAGGGCAACCACTGCACCAGTATCATTTTCTTCTCTCCTTTATATTTGCTAATACTATGTTAGGGCAACCCCTGCCCCAGTATCTTTTTCTCCTCTCCTTTATATCTGCTAATACTAAGTTACTGCAACCCTGCCAGAGTATATTTTTCTTCCCAACTTTATAATTGTTAATACTATTTTAGCGCAACCTCTGTCCCAATATATTTTTCATCTCTCCTTTATATCTTTTAATATTATCTTAGGGTAACCCCTGCCCCAATATTTTTTCTTCCCTCTTTCTATTTGTTATTACTATGTTAGGGCAACCCCTGCCCCAGTATCTTTTCCTCCCTCCTTTATTTCTGTTATAACCATGTTATGGCAACCCCTGCTCAAGTATCTTTTTCTTCCCTCCTTTATATCTGTAAATACTATGTTAGGGCAACCCCTGCCCCATTATCTTTTTCTTCCCTCCTTTTTATTGTTAATGCTATGTTAGGGCAACCACTGCCCCAGTATTTTTTAACTCCTTTATATCTGTTAATAATATGTTGGGGCAACCGCTACCCGAGTATATTTTTCTTCCCTCCTTTATATCTGCTAATACTATGTTGGGGCAACCCCTGCCCCAGTATCTTTTTCTTCCCTCCTTTATATCTGTTAATGTGATGTTGGGGCAACCCCTGCCTCAGTATCTTTTTCTTCCCTCCTTTATATCTGTTAATACTATGTTAGTACAACCCCTTACCCAATATCTTTTTCTTCCCTCCTTTTTATTGTTAATGCTATGTTAGGGCAACCACTGCCCCAGTACTTTTTAACTCCTTTATATTTGTTAATACTATGTTAGGGCAACCCCTGCCCCAGTATCTTTTTCTCCTTTCCTTTATATCTGCTAATACTAAGTTACTGCAACCCTGCCAGAGTATATTTTTCTTCCCAACTTTATAACTGTTAATACTATTTTAGCGCAACCTCTGTCCGAATATATCTTTCATCTCTCCTTTATATCTTTTAATATTATCTTAGGGTAACCCCTGCCCCAATATTTTTTCTTCCCCCTTTCTATCTGTTATTAATATGTTAGGGCAACCCCTGCCCCAGTATCTTTTTCTTCCCTCCTTTTTATTGTTAATGCTATGTTAGGGCAACCCTTGCCCCAGTATTTTTTCCCTCCTTTATATCTGTTAATACTATGTTGGGGCAACCGCTGCCCTAGTATATTTTTCTTCCCTTTTTTATATCTGCTAATACTATCTTGGGGCAACCCCAGCCCCGGTATCTTTTTCTTCCCTCCTTTATATCTGTTAATACTATGTTAGTGCAACCCTTCCCCAATATCTTTTTCTTCTCTCCTTTATATCTGTTAATACTATGTCATGGCAACCCCTGCCCAAATAAAATTTTCTCCCCTCCTTTATAACTGTTACTACTATGTTAAGGCAACCCCTATCGAGTATATTTTTCTTCCCCCTTTTATATCTGTTAATACTGTGATAGGGCAACCCCTGCCTCATAGTCTTTTTCATCCCTCCTTTATATCTATTAGTACTATGTAAGGGCAAACCCTGTCCCAGTATCTGTTTCTTCCCTCCTTTAAATGTCTTAATCCTAGTTTAGGTTAACTCCTGCCCCAGTATCCTTGTTTTCCCTCCTTTATATCAGTTAATACTATGTTAGGGCAACCCTTGCCCCTGTATCTTTTCCTTCCCTCCTTTATATCTGTTAATACTATGTTAGGGCAACCCCTGCTCCAGTATCTTTTTCTTCCCTCCTTTATATCTGTTAATACTATGTTAGGGCAACCCCTGCCTCAGTATCTTTTTCTCCCCTCCTTTGTCGCAGTTAACACTATGTTAGGGCATCTCCTGCCGCAGTATTTTTTCTTCACTCTTTTATCGCTGTTAATACTATGTTAGGGAAACCCTTGCAACAGTATCTTTTTTCTTCCCTCCTTTATATCTGTTAATACTATTTTAGGGCTACCCCTGCCCCAATATCTTTTTCTTCCCTCCTTTATATCTGTTAATATTATCTTTGGGTAACCCTGCCCCAGTATCTTTTCATCCCTCCTTTATATCTGTTAATACAATGTTAGGGTAACCCCTGCCACAATATCTTTTTCTTCCCTCCTTATATCTGTTAATACTATGTTAGGGCAACCCCTGCCCCAGTATCTTTTTCTTCCTTCCTTTATACCTGTTAATTCTATGTTAGGGCAATCCCTGCCTCAGTATTTTTTTCTTCCCTCCTATATAACTGTTAATACTATGTTATGGCAATCCCTGCCCCAACATCTTTTTCTTCTCTCCTTTATATCTGTTAATGCTATGTTGGGGCAACCCCTGCCACAGTATCTTTTTCTTCCCTCCTTTATATCTGTTAATACTATGTTAGTGCAACCCCTTCCCCAATATCTTTTTCTTCTATCCTTCATATCTGTTAATACAATGTTAGGGCAACTCCTTCCCCAGTTTCTTTTAATCCCCTCCTTTATATATGTTAATACTATGTTAGGGCAACCCCTGTCCAGTATCTTTTTCTTCCCTTCTTTACATCGGTTAATACTAAGTTAGGGCAACCCCTGCCCCAGTATCTTTTTCTTCCCTCCTTTATATTGGTTAATACTATGTTAGGGCAACCCCTGCCCCAGTATGTTTTTCCTTCTCTCCTCTATATCTTTTAATACTATATTAGTAAAATCCCTGCCCCAGTATATTTTTCTTCCATTTTTTATATCTGTTAAAACTATGTTAGGGCAACCCCTGCCCGAGTATATTTTCTTCCATTCTTTCTTTCTTTTAATACTATGTTAGGGCAAACCCTACCCCAGTGTCATTTTCTCCCCTCCTTTATATCTGCTAATACTATGTTAGGGCAACCACTGCCCCAGTATCTTTTTCTTCCTTCCTTTATAAATGTTAGTACTATGTTAGCGCAACCCTTGCCCCAATATCTTTTTCTTCTCTCCTTTACATCTGTTAATATTAATTTAGAAGAACATCTGCCCCAGTAACATTTTCTTTTTTCCTTCATAACTGCTAATACTATGTTAAGGCAACACCTGCCCCAGTATATTTTTCTTCCCTATTTTATATCTGTTAATACTATGTTATGGCAACCCCTGCCTGAGTATCTTTTTCTTCCCTCCTTTATATCTGTTAATACTATGTTAGTGCAACCCCTGCCCCAGTATCTTTTTCTTTCCTCCTCTATATCTGTTAATACTGTGTTAGGGAAACCACTGCCCCGTATCTTTTTCTTCACTCCTTTATATTTGTTAATATTATGTTAAAGCAACCCCTGCCCCAATATCCTTTTCTTCCCTCCTTTATATCTGTTAATACTATGTTAGGGCAACCCCAGCCCCAGTATCTTTTTCTTCCCTCCTTTATATCTGTTAATACTATGTTAGGGCAACCCCTGCCCCAGTATCTTTTTCTTCCCTCCTTTATGTGTGTTAATGTTATGTTAGGGCAACCCTTGCCTCAGTACCATTTTCTTCCCTCCTTTATATCTGTTAATACTATGTTAGGGCAACCCCTGCCCCAGTATATTTTTCTTTCCTCCTTTATATCTGTTAATACAATTTTAGGACAATCCTTGCCCCAGTAACTTTTTCTTCCCTCCTTTATATCTGTTAATACTATGTTAGGGCAATCCCTGCCCCAGTATTTTTTCTTCCCTTTGTTACATCTGTAAATACTATGTTAGGGCAACCCTGCCCCATTATATTTTTCCCCTCCTTTATATCTATTAATACAATGTTAAGGCAACCCCTGACACAGTATCTTTTTCTTCCCTCCTTTATATCTGTTAATTCTATTTTAGTGCAACCCCTGCCCCAGTATCTTTTTCTTCCCTCCTTTATATATGTTAATAATCTGTCCAGGCAATCCCTACCCCAGCATATTTTTCTTCCCTCCTGTATATATGTTAATAATATCTTAGGGTAACCCTGCTCCAGTATCTTTTTCTTCCCTCTTTATATATGTTAACACTATTTTAGGGCAACCCCTGACACAGTATCGTTTTCTTCCCTCCTTTATATCTGTTAATACTATGTTAGGGCAACCCCTGCCCTAGTATATTTTCTTCCCTCCTTTCTGTCTGTTAATACTACGTTAGGGCAACCCCTGCCACAGTATCTTTTTTGTCCCTCCTTTATATCTGTTAATTCTATCTTAGGGCAACCCCTGCTCCTGTATCTTTTTCTTCCCTTCTTTATATATGTTCATACTATCTGAGGGGAATCCCTGTCCCAGTATCTTTTTCTTCCTTCTTTTATATGTGTCAGTACTATGTTAGGGCAACCCCTGCCCAGTATCTTATTCTTCCCTCCTTTATAGGTTCATATGTTCATAGATTAGTACTAGGCTAACTGCCCTTTTGGACCATTTGAACCCTAGCCAACTATCCCTTATGAGACTCAAACCCTGCACTTCTGTTTGTTAGGCAAACCATTAGGCTACCATCCTACCCAATAAATTAGTACTAGCCTAATATCTATTAATACTATGTTAGGGCAAACGCTACCCCAGTATCTTTTTCTTCCCTCCTTTATATGTGTTAATACTATCTTAGGGTAACCCTGCCCCAGTATCTATTTCTTCCATCTTTTATATCTGTTAATACTATATTAGGGTAACTCCTGCCCCAATATCTTTATTTCCCTCCTTTATATCTGTTAATACTATGTTAGGGCAACCCCAGCCCCAGTATCTGTCTATTCCCTGCTTTATATCAGTTAATACTATGTTAGGGCAATCCCTGCCACAGAATCTTTTTCTTCCCTCCTTTATATCTGTTCATACTATGTTAGGGCAATCCCTGCCCCAGTATTTTTTTCTTCACTCCTTTTTATCTGTTACTACGTTGTAAGGGCAATCCCTGCCCCAGTATCTTATTCTCCCCTCCTTTATATCTGTTAATTCTATGTTAGGGCAACCCCTGCCCCAGTATCTTTTTATTCCATCCTTTATATGTGTTAATACAACGTTAGTACAAGCCCTGCCCCAGTATATTTTTATTCCCTCATTTTTATCTGTTAATACTATGTTAGGGAAACCCCTGCCCCAGAATATTTTTCCCTCCTTTATATCTCTTAATATTATGTTAGGAAACCCCTGCCCCAGTATCATTTTCTTCCCTCTGTTATATCTGCTAATACTATCTTAGGGCAACCCCTGCCCCAGTGTATTTTTCTTCACTCCTTTATATCTGTTAATACTATCATAGGGCAACCCCTGCCCAGCATCTATTTCTTCCCTCCTTTATATCAGTTAATACTATGATAGGGCAATCCCTGCCCAGTGTTTTTTCTTCCCTCCTTTATATCTGTTGATACCATGCTAGGGCAACCCCTGCCCCAGTAGCTGTTTCTTCCCACCTTTATATCTGTTAATACTTTGTTAGGACAGCCCCTGCCCCAGTATTATTTTCTTCCCTCCTTTATATCTGTTAATACTATGTTAGGGCAACTCCTGCCCCAGTATCATTTTCTCCCCTCCTTTATATCTGCTAATACTATGTTATGGCAACCCCTGCTGCAGTATATTTTTCTTCCCTCCTCTATATATGTTATTACTACATTAGGGCAACCCCTGCCCCAGTATCTTTTTCTTCCTTCCTTTTTAAGTGTTAGTACTACGTTAGCGCAACCCCTGCCCCAATATCTTTTTCTTCTCTCCTTTATATCTGTTAATACTATGTTGGGGCAACCACTGCCCCAGTATATCTTTCTTCCCTCCTTTATATCTGCTAATACTATGTTGGGGCAACTCCTGCCCCATTATCTTTTTCTTCCCTCCTTTATATCTGTTAATGCTATGTTGGGGCAACCCCTGCCCCAGTATCTTTTCTTCCCTCCTTTATATCTGTTAATACTATGTTAGTGCAACCCTTCCCCAATATCTTTTTCTTCTCTCCTTTATATCTGTTAATACTATGTCAAGTCAAACCCTGCTCAAGTAAAATTTTCTCCCCTCCTTTATAACTGTTAATACTATGTTAAGGCAACCCCTATCCAGTATATTTTTCTTCCCTCTTTTATATCTGTTAATACTGTGATAGGGCAACCCCTGCCTCATAATCTTTTTCATCCCTCCTTTATATCTATTAGTACTATGTAAGGGCAAACCTTGTCCCAGTATCTGTTTCTTCCCTCCTTTATATGTCTTAATCCTAGTTTAGGTTAACTCCCGCCCCAGTATCTTTGTCTTCTCTCTTTTATATCAGTTAATACTATGTTAGGGCAACCCTTGCCCCTGTATCTTTTCCTTCCCTCCTCTATATCTGTTAATACTATGTTAGGGCAACCCCTGCTCCAGTATCTTTTTCTTCCTTACTTTATATCTGTTAATACTATGTTAGGGCTACCCCTGCCACAGTATCTTTTTCTTCCCTCATTTATCACAGTTAACACTATGTTAGGGCATCCCCTGCCACAGTACCTTTTACTTCGCTCTTTTATTGCTGTTAATACTATGTTAGGGCAACCCTTGCACCAGTATCTTTTTTTTTCCCTCATTTATATCTGTTAATACTATTTCCGGGCTACCCCTGCCCCAGTATCTTTTTCTTCCCTCCTTTATATCTGTTAATATTATCTTTGGGTAACCCTGCCCCAGTATCTTTTTCTTCCCTCCTTTACATCTGTTAATACAATGTTAGGGCAACCCCCTGCCCCAATATCTTTTTCTTCCCTCCTTTATATCTGTTAATACTATGTTAGGACAACCCCTGCCCCAGTATCGTTTTCTTCCTTCCTTTATACCTGTTAATTCTATGTTAGGGCAATCCCTGCCTCAGTATCTTTTTCTTTCTTCCTTTGTATCTGTTAATACTGTGTTAGGGCAGCCACTGCACCAGTATTTTTTCTTCCCTCCTTTATAACTGTTAATACTATGTTATGGAAATCCCTGCCCCAACATCTTTTTCTTCTCTCCTTTATATCTGTTAATGCTATGTTGGGGCAACCCCTGCCCTCGTATCTTTTTCTTCCCTCCTTTATATCTGTTAATACTATGTTAGTGCAACCCCTTCCCCAATATCTTTTTCTTCCCTCCTTTATATCGGTTAATACTATGTTAGGGCAACCCCTGCCCCAGTATGTTTTTCTTCTCTCCTTCATATCTGTTAATACTATATTAGTAAAATCCCTGCCCAGTATATTTTTCTTCCATTTTTTATATCTGTTAATACTATGTTAGGACAACCCCTGCCCCAGTATATTTTCTTCCATTTTTTATTTCATTTAATACTATGTTAGGACAAACCCTACCCCAGTATCATTTTCTCCCCTCCTTTATATCTGCTAATACTACATTAGGGCAACCCCTGCCCCAGTATCTTTTTCTTCCTTCCTTTATAAGTGTTAGTACTATGTTAGCGCAACCCCTGCCCCAATATGTTTTTCTTCTCTCCTTTATATCTGTTAAAATTAATTTAAGAGAACACCTGCCCCAGTAACATTTTCTTCCTTCCTTCATAACTGTTAATACTATGTTAAGGCAACCCCTGCCCCAGTATATTTTTCTTCCTTCTTTTATATCTGTTAATACTATGTTATGGCAACCCCTGCCTGAGTATCTTTTTCTTCCCTCCTTTATATCTGTTAATACTATGTTAGTGCAACCCCTGCCCCAGTATCTTTTTCTTTCCTCCTCTATATCTGTTAATACTGTGTTAGGGAAACCACTGCCCCGTGATCTTTTTCTTCACTCCTTTATATTTGTTAATACTATGTTAAAGCAACCCCTGCCCCAATATCCTTTTATTCCCTCCTTTATATCTGTTAATACTATGTTAGGGCAACCCCAGCCCCAGTATCTTTTTCTTCCCTCCTTTATATCTGTTAATACTATGTTAGGGCAACTCCTGCCCCAGTATCTTTTTCTTCCCTCCTTTATGTGTGTTAATGTTATGTTAGGGCAACCCTTGCCTCAGTACCTTTTTCTTCCCTCCTTTATATATGTTAATACTATGTTAGGGCAACCCCTGCCCCAGTATATTTTTCTTTCCTCCTTTATATCTGTTAATACAATTTTAGGACAATCCCTGCCCCAGTAACTTTTTCTTCCCTCCTTTATATCTGTTAATACTATGTTAGGGCAATCCCTGCCCCAGTATTTTTTCTTCCCTTTGTTACATCTGTAAATACTGTTAGGGCAACCCTGCCCCATTATATTTTCTCCCCTCCTTTATATCTATTAATACAATGTTAAGGCAACCCCTGACACAGTATCTTTTTCTTCCCTCCTTTATATCTGTTAATTCTATTTTAGGGCAACCCCTGCCCCAGTATCTTTTTCTTCCCACCTTTATATATGTTAATAATCTGTCCAGGCAATCCCTACCCCAGCATATTTTTCTTCCCTCCTGTATATATGTTAATAATATCTAAGGGTAACCCTGCTCCAGTATCTTTTTCTTCCCTCTTTATATATGTTAACACTATTTTAGGGCAACCCCTGACACAGTATCGTTTTCTTCCCTCCTTTATATCTGTTAATACTATGTTAGGGCAACCCCTGCCTTAGTAAATTTTCTTCCCTCCTTTCTGTCTGTTAATACTACGTTAGGGCAACCCCTGCCACAGTATCTTTTTTTTCCCTCCTTTATATCTGTTAATTCTATCTTAGGGCAACCCCTGCTCCTGTATCTTTTTCTTCCCTTCTTTATATATGTTCATACTATCTGAGGGGAATCCCTGTCCCAGTATCTTTTTCTTCCTTCTTTTATATGTGTCAGTACTATGTTAGGGCAACCCCTGCCCAGTATCTTATTCTTCCCTCCTTTATAGGTTCATATGTTCATAGATTAGTACTAGGCTAACTGCCCTTTTGGACCATTTGAACCCTAGCCAACTATCCCTTATGAGACTCAAACCCTGCACTTCTGTTTGTTAGGCAAACCATTAGGCTACCATCCTACCCAATAAATTAGTACTAGCCTAATATCTATTAATACTATGTTAGGGCAAACGCTACCCCAGTATCTTTTTCCTTCCCTCCTTTATATGTGTTAATACTATCTTAGGGTAACCCTGCCCCAGTATCTATTTCTTCCATCTTTTATATCTGTTAATACTATATTAGGGTAACTCCTGCCCCAATATCTTTATTTCCCTCCTTTATATCTGTTAATACTATGTTAGGGCAACCCCAGCCCCAGTATCTGTCTATTCCCTGCTTTATATCAGTTAATACTATGTTAGGGCAATCCCTGCCACAGAATCTTTTTCTTCCCTCTTTTATATCTGTTCATACTATGTTAGGGCAATCCCTGCCCCAGTATTTTTTTCTTCACTCCTTTTTATCTGTTACTACATTGTAAGGGCAATCCCTGCCGCAGTATCTTATTCTCCCCTCCTTTATATCTGTTAATTCTATGTTAGGGCAACCCCTGCCCCAGTATCTTTTTATTCCATCCTTTATATGTGTTAATACAACGTTAGTACAAGCCCTGCCCCAGTATATTTTTATTCCCTCATTTTTATCTGTTAATACTATGTTAGGGAAACCCCTGCCCCAGAATATTTTTCCCTCCTTTATATCTCTTAATACTAGGTTAGGCAACCCCTGCCCCAGTATCATTTTCTTCCCTCTGTTATATCTGCTAATACTATCTAAGGGCAACCCCTGCCCCAGTGTATTTTTCTTCACTCCTTTATATCTGTTAATGCTATGATAGGGCAACCCCTGCCCAGCATCTATTTCTTCCCTCCTTTATATCAGTTAATACTATGATAGGGCAATCCCTGCCACAGAATCGTTTTCTTCCCTCCTTTATATCTGTTCATACTATGTTAGGGCAACCCCTGCCCAGTGTTTTTTCTTCCCTCCTTTATATCTGTTGATACCATGCTAGGGCAACCCCTGCCCCAGTAGCTGTTTCTTCCCACCTTTATATCTGTTAATACTTTGTTAGGACAGCCCCTGCCCCAGTATTGTTTTCTTCCCTCCTTTATATCTGTTAATACTATGTTAGGGCAACTCCTGCCCCAGTATCATTTTCTCCCCTCCTTTATATCTGCTAATACTATGTTATGGCAACCCCTGCTGCAGTATATTTTTCTTCCCTCCTTTTGTAACTGTTAATACTATGTTAGCGCAACCCCTGTCCCAATATATTTTTCATCTCTCCTTTATATCTTTTAATATTATGTTAGGGCAACCCCTGCCCCAGTATTTTTTCTTCCCTCCTCTATATATGTTATTACTACATTAGGGCAACCCCTGCCCCAGTATCTTTTTCTTCCTTCCTTTTTAAGTGTTAGTACTACGTTAGCGCAACCCCTGCCCCAATATCTTTTTCTTCTCTCCTTTATATCTGTTAATACTATGTTGGGGCAACCACTGCCCCAGTATATCTTTCTTCCCTCCTTTATATCTGCTAATACTATGTTGGGGCAACTCCTGCCCCATTATCTTTTTCTTCCCTCCTTTATATCTGTTAATGCTATGTTGGGGCAACCCCTGCCCCAGTATCTTTTTCTTCCCTCCTTTATATCTGTTAATACTATGTTAGTGCAACCCCTTCCCCAATATCTTTTTCTTCTCTCCTTTATATCTGTTAATACTATGTCAAGGCAAACCCTGCTCAAGTAAAATTTTCTCCCCTCCTTTATAACTGTTAATACTATGTTAAGGCAACCCCTATCCAGTATATTTTTCTTCCCTCTTTTATATCTGTTAATACTGTGATAGGGCAACCCCTGCCTCATAATCTTTTTCATCCTTCCTTTATATCTATTAGTACTATGTAAGGGCAAACCTTGTCCCAGTATCTGTTTCTTCCCTCCTTTATATGTCTTAATCCTAGTTTAGGTTAACTCCTGCCCCAGTATCTTTGTCTTCTCTCTTTTATATCAGTTAATACTATGTTAGGGCAACCCTTGCCCCTGTATCTTTTCCTTCCCTCCTCTATATCTGTTAATACTATGTTAGGGCAACCCCTGCTCCAGTATCTTTTTCTTCCTTACTTTATATCTGTTAATACTATGTTAGGGCTACCCCTGCCACAGTATCTTTTTCTTCCCTCATTTATCACAGTTAACACTATGTTAGGGCATCCCCTGCCACAGTACCTTTTTCTTCACTCTTTTATTGCTGTTAATACTATGTTAGGGCAACCCTTGCACCAGTATCTTTTTTTTTCCCTCATTTTTATCTGTTAATACTATTTCCGGGCTACCCCTGCCTCAGTATCTTTTTCTTCCCTCCTTTATATCTGTTAACATTATCTTTCGGTAACCCTGCCCCAGTATCTTTTTCTTCCCTCCTTTACATCTGTTAATACAATGTTAGGGCAACCCCTTGCCCCAATATCTTTTTCTTCCCTCCTTTATATCTGTTAATACTATGTTAGGACAACCCCTGCCCCAGTATCGTTTTCTTCCTTCCTTTATACCTGTTAATTCTATGTTAGGGCAATCCCTGCCTCAGTATCTTTTTCTTTCCTCCTTTGTATCTGTTAATACTGTGTTAGGGCAGCCACTGCACCAGTATTTTTTCTTCCCTCCTTTATAACTGTCAATACTATGTTATGGAAATCCCTGCCCCAACATCTTTTTCTTCTCTCCTTTATATCTGTTAATGCTATGTTGGGGCAACCCCTGCCCCCGTATCTTTTTCTTCCCTCCTTTATATCTGTTAATACTATGTTAGTGCAACCCCTTCCCCAATATCTTTTTCTTCCCTCCTTTATATCAGTTAATACTATGTTAGGGCAACCCCTGCCCCAGTATGTTTTTCTTCTCTCCTTCATATCTGTTAATACTATATTAGTAAAATCCCTGCCCAGTATATTTTTCTTCCATTTTTTATATCTGTTAATACTATGTTAGGACAACCCCTGCCCCAGTATATTTTCTTCCATTTTTTATTTCATTTAATACTATGTTAGGACAAACCCTACCCCAGTATCATTTTCTCCCCTCCTTTATATCTGCTAATACTACATTAGGGCAACCCCTGCCCCAGTATCTTTTTCTTCCTTCCTTTATAAGTGTTAGTACTATGTTAGCGCAACCCCTGCCCCAATATGTTTTTCTTCTCTCCTTTATATCTGTTAAAATTAATTTAAGAGAACACCTGCCCCAGTAACATTTTCTTCCTTCCTTCATAACTGTTAATACTATGTTAAGGCAACCCCTGCCCCAGTATATTTTTCTTCCTTCTTTTATATCTGTTAATACTATGTTATGGCAACCCCTGCCTGAGTATCTTTTTCTTCCCTCCTTTATATCTGTTAATACTATGTTAGTGCAACCCCTGCCCCAGTATCTTTTTCTTTCCTCCTCTATATCTGTTAATACTGTGTTAGGGAAACCACTGCCCCCGTATCTTTTTCTTCACTCCTTTATATTTGTTAATACTATGTTAAAGCAACCCCTGCCCCAATATCCTTTTATTCCCTCCTTTATATCTGTTAATACTATGTTAGGGCAACCCCAGCCCCAGTATCTTTTTCTTCCCTCCTTTATATCTGTTAATACTATGTTAGGGCAACCCCTGCCCCAGTATCTTTTTCTTCCCTCCTTTATGTGTGTTAATGTTATGTTAGGGCAACCCTTGCCTCAGTACCTTTTTCTTCCCTCCTTTATATCTGTTAATACTATGTTAGGGCAACCCCTGCCCCAGTATATTTTTCTTTCCTCCTTTATATCTGTTAATACAATTTTAGGACAATCCCTGCCCCAGTAACTTTTTCTTCCCTCCTTTATATCTGTTAATACTATGTTAGGGCAATCCCTGCCCCAGTATTTTTTCTTCCCTTTGTTACATCTGTAAATACTATGTTAGGGCAACCCTGCCTCATTATATTTTCTCCCCTCCTTTATATCTATTAATACAATGTTAAGGCAACCCCTGACACAGTATCTTTTTCGTCCCTCCTTTATATCTGTTAATTCTATTTTAGGGCAACCCCTGCCCCAGTATCTTTTTCTTCCCTCTTTTATATATGTTAATAATCTGTCCAGGCAACCCCTACCCCAGCATATTTTTCTTCCCTCCTGTATATATGTTAATAATATCTTAGGGTAACCCTGCTCCGGTATCTTTTTCTTCCTTCTTTATATATGTTAACATTATTTTAGGGCAACCCCTGACACAGTATCGTTTTCTTCCCTCCTTTATATCTGTTAATACTATGTTAGTGCAACCCCTGCCCTAGTATATTTTCTTCCCTCCTTTCTGTCTGTTAATACTACGTTAGGGCAACCCCTGCCACAGTATCTTTTTTGTCCCTCCTTTATATCTGTTAATTCTATCTTAGGGCAACCCCTGCTCCTGTATCTTTTTCTTCCCTTCTTTATATATGTTCATACTATCTGAGGGGAATCCCTGTCCCAGTATCTTTTTCTTCCTTCTTTTATATGTGTCAGTACTATGTTAGGGCAACCCCTGCCCAGTATCTTATTCTTCCCTCCTTTATAGGTTCATATGTTCATAGATTAGTACTAGGCTAACTGCCCTTTTGGGCCATTTGAACCCTGGCCAACAATCCCTTATGAGACTCAAACCCTGCACTTCTGTTTGTTAGGCAAACCATTAGGCTACCATCCTACCCAGTAAATTAGTACTAGCCTAATATCTATTAATACTATGTTAGGGCAAACGCTGCCCCAGTATCTTTTTCTTCCCTCCTTTATATGTGTTAATACTATCTTAGGGTAACCCTGCCCCAGTATCTCTTTCTTCCATCTTTTATATCTGTTAATACTATATTAGGGTAACTCCTGCCCCAATATCTTTATTTCCCTCCTTTATATCTGTTACTACTATGTTAGGGCAACCCCAGCCCCAGTATCTGTCTATTCCCTGCTTTATATCAGTTAATACTATGTTAGGGCAATCCCTGCCACAGAATCTTTTTCTTCCCTCCTTTATATCTGTTCATACTATGTTAGGGCAATCCCTGCCCCAGTATTTTTTTCTTCACTCCTTTTTATCTGTTACTACGTTGTAAGGGCAATCCCTGCCCCATTATCTTATTCTCCCCTCCTTTATATCTGTTAATTCTATGTTAGGGCAACCCCTGCCCAGTATCTTTTTCTTCCATCCTTTATATGTGTTAATACAACGTTAGTGCAAGCCCTGCCCCAGTATATTTTTATTCCCTCATTTTTATCTGTTAATACTATGTTAGGGAAACCCCTGCCCCAGAATATTTTTCCCTCCTTTATATCTGTTAATACTATGTTAGGCAACCCCTGCCCCAGTATCATTTTCTTCCCTCTGTTATATCTGCTAATACTATCTTAGGGCAACCCCTGCCCCAGTATATTTTTCTTCACTCCTTTATATCTGTTAATACTATCATAGGGCAACCCCTGCCCAGCATCTATTTCTCCCCTCCTTTATATCTGCTAATACTATGTTACAGCAACCCCTGCTGCAGTATATTTTTCTTCCCTCCTTTTGTAACTGTTAAAACTATGTAAGCGCAACCCCTGTCCCAATATATTTTTCATCTCTCCTTTATATATTTTAATATTATGTTAGGGCAACCCCTGCCCCAGTATTTTTTCTTCCCTCCTTTATATATGTTATTACTACATTAGGGCAACCCCTGCCCAGTATCTTTTTCTTCCTTCCTTTTTAAGTGTTAGTACTACGTTAGCGCAACCCCTGCCCCAATATCTTTTCTTCTCTCCTTTATATCTGTTAATACTATGTTGGGGCAACCCCTGCCCCAGTATATCTTTCTTCCCTCCTTTATATCTGCTAATACTATGTTGGGGCAACTCCTGCCCCATTATCTTTTTCTTCCCTCCTTTATATCTGTTAATGCTATGTGGGGGCAACCCCTGCCCCAGTACCTTTTTCTTCCCTCCTTTATATCTGTTAATACTATGTTAGTGCAACCCCTTCCCCAATATCTATTTCTTCTCTCCTTTATATCTGTTAATACTATGTCAAGGCAACCCCTGCTCAAGTAAAATTGTCTCCCCTCCTTTATAACTGTTAATACTATGTTAAGGCATCCCCTATCCAGTATATTTTTCTTCCCTCTTTTATATCTGTTAATACTGTGATAGGGCAAACCCTGCCTCATAATCTTTTTCATCCCTCCTTTATATCTATTAGTACTATGTAAGGGCAAACCTTGTCCCAGTATCTGTTTCTTCCCTCCTTTATATGTCTTAATCCTAGTTTAGGTTTATTCCTGCCCCAGTATCTTTGTCTTCCCTCCTTTATATCAGTTAATACTATGTTAGGGCAACCCTTGCCCCTGTATCTTTTCCTTCCCTCCTCTATATCTGTTAATACTATGTTAGGGCAACCCCTGCTCCAGTATCTTTTTCTTCCTTACTTTATATCTGTTAATACTATGTTAGGGCTACCCCTGCCACAGTATCTTTTTCTTCCCTCATTTATCGCATTTAACACTATGTTAGGGCATCCCCTGCCACAGTACCTTTTTCTTCGCTCTTTTATTGCTGTTAATACTGTGTTAGGGCAACCCTTGCACCAGTATCTTTTTTCCCTCATTTATATCTGTTAATACTATTTCAGGGCTACCCCTGCCCCAGTATCTTTTTCTTCCCTCCTTTATATCTGTTAATATTATCTTTGGGTAACCATGCCCCAGTATCTTTTTCTTCCCTCCCTTACATCTGTTAATACAATGTTAGGGCAACCCCCTGCCCCAATATCTTTTTCTTCCCTCCTTTATATCTGTTAATACTATGTTAGGACAACCCCTACCCCAGTATCATTTTCTTCCTTCCTTTATACCTGTTAATTCTATGTTAGGGCAATCCCTGCCTCAGTATATTTTTCTTTCCTCCTTTGTATCTGTTAATACTGTGTTAGGGCAGCCACTGCACCAGTATTTTTTCTTCCCTCCTTTACAACTGTTAATACTATGTTATGGCAATCCCTGCCCCAACATCTTTTTCTTCTCTCCTTTATATCTGTTAATGCTATGTTGGGGCAACCCCTGCCCCTGTATCTTTTTCTTCCCTCCTTTATATCGGTTAATACTATGTTAGGGCAACCCCTGCCCCAGTATATTTTTCTTCTCTCCTTCATATCTGTTAATACTATATTAGTAAAATCCCTGCCCAGTATATTTTTCTTCCATTTTTTATATCTGTTAATACTATGTTAGGACAACCCCTGCCCCAGTATATTTTCTTCCATTTTTTATTTCTTTTAATACTATGTTAGGACAAACCCTACCCTAGTATCATTTTCTCCCCTCCTTTATATCTGCTAATACTACATTAGGGCAACCCCTGCCCCAGTATCTTTTTCTTCCTTCCTTTATAAGTGTTAGTACTATGTTAGCCCAACCCCTGCCCCAATATGTTTTTCTTCTCTCCTTTATATCTGTTAAAATTAATTTAGGAGAACACCTGCCCCAGTATATTTTTCTTCCTTCTTTTATATCTGTTAATACTATGTTATGGCAACCCCTGCCTGAGTATCTTTTTCTTCCCTCCTTTATATCTGTTAATACTATGTTAGCGCAACCCCTGCCCCAGTATCTTTTTCTTCCCTCCTCTATATCTGTTAATACAGTGTTAGGGAAACCACTGCCCCCGTATCTTTTTCTTCACCCCTTTATATTTGGTTAATACTATGTTAAAGCAACTCCTGCCCCAATATCCTTTTCTTCCCTCCTTTATATCTGTTAATACTTTGTTAGGGCAACCCCCGCCCCAGTATCTTTTTCTTCCCCCCTTTATATCTCTTAATAATATGTTAGGGCAACCCTTGCCCGTGTATCTTTTTCTTCCCTCCTTTATATATGTTAATACTATGTTAGGGCAACCCCTGCCCCAGTATCTTTTTCTTCCCTCCTTTATGTGTGTTAATGTTATGTTAGGGCAACCCCTGCCTCAGTACCTTTTTCTTTCCTCCTTTATATCTGTTAATACTATGTTAGGGCAACCCCTGCCCCAGTATCTTTTTATTTCCTCCTTTATATCTGTTAATACTATTTTAGGGCAATCCCTGCCCCAGTAACTTTTTCTTCCCTCATTTATATCTGTTAATACTATGTTAGGGCAATCCCTGCCCCAGTATTTTCCTTCCCTTTTTTATATCTGTAAATACTATGTTAGGGCAACCCTGCCCCATTATATTTTCTCCCCTCCTTTATAACTATTAATACTATGTTAGGGCAACCCCTGACACAGTATCTTTTTCTTCCCTCATTTATATTTGTTAATTCTAGTTTAGGGCAACCCCTGCCCCAGTATCTTTTTCTTCCCTCCTTTTTATATGTTAATAATCTGTTTGGGCAACCCCTGCCCCAGCATCTTTTTCTTCCCTCCTGTATATCTGTTAATAATATCTTAGGGTAATCCTGCTCCAGTATCTTTTTCTTCCCTCTTTATATCTGTTAACACTATTTTAGGGCAACCCCTGACACAGTATCTTTTTCTTCCCTCTTTTATATCTGTTAATACTGTGTTAGGGCAACCCCTGCCCTAGTATATTTTCTTCACTCCTTTCTGTCTGTTAATACTATGTTAGAGCAACCCCTGCCACAGAGTCTTTTTTGTCCCTCCTTTATATCCGTTAATTCTCTCTTAGGGCAACCCCTGCTCCTGTATCTTTTTCTTCCCTTCTTTAGATCTGTTCATACTATCTGAGGGGGAAACCCTGCCCCAGTATCTTTTTCTTCCTTCTTTTGTATGTGTTAATACTATGTTAGGGCAACCCCTGCCCAGTATCTTATTCTTTCCTCCTTTATAGGTTCATATGTTCATAGATTAGTACTAGGCTAACTGCCGTTTTGGGCCATTTGAACCCTAGCCAACTATCCCTTATGAGACTCAAACCCTGCACTTCTGTTTGTTAGGCAAACACTTTAACCATTAGGCTACCATCCCAACCCAATAAATTAGTACTAGCCTTATATCTGTTAATACTATGTTAGGGCAAACCCTGCCCCAGTATCTTTTTCTTCCCTCCTTTATGTGTGTTAATACTATCTTAGGGTAACCCTGCCCCAGTATCTATTTCTTCCATCTTTTATATCTGTTAATACTATATTTGGGCAACCCCTGTTCTAATATCTTTTTCTTCCCTCCTTTATATCTGTTAATACTATGTAAGGGCAACCCCTGCCCCAGTATCTTTTTCTTCCCTCCTTTATATCTGTTAATACTATGTTAGGGCTATCCCTGCCCCAGTATCTTTTTCTTCCCTCCTTTATATCTGTTAATACTATGTTAGGGCAACCCCTGCCCCAGTATCTTTTTCTTCCCTCTTTTCTATCTGTTAATACTATGTTAGGGAAATCCCTGACCCAGTATATCTTTCTTCCCTTTTTTATATCTGTTAATGCTATGTTAGGGCAACACCTGACCCAGTATTTTTTCTTCCATTCTTTATTACTGTTAATACTATGTTAGGGCAAACCCTGCCCCAGTATCTTTTTCTTTCCTCCTCTATAACTGTTAATACTATGTTAGTGCAACCACTGCCCCAATATCTTTTTCTTCTCTCCTTTATATCTGTTAATATTATTTTAGGGGAACACCTGCCCCAGTAACATTTTCTTCCCTCCTTTATAACTGTTAATACTATGTTAAGGCACGCCCTGCCCCAGTATATTTTTCTTCCTTCTTTTATATTTGTTAATACTATGTTAGGGCAACCCCTGCCCGAGTATCTTTTTCTTCCCTCCTTTATATCTGTTAATACTATGTTAGGGCAACCCCTGCCCCAGTATATTTACTTCCCTCCTTTATATCTGATAATACCATGTTAAAGCAACCCCTGCCCCAATATCCTTTTCTTCCCTCCTTTATATCTGTTAATACTATGTTAGGGCAACCCCTCCCCCAATATCTTTTTGTGCCCTCCTTTATATCTGTTAATGTTATGTTAGAGCAACCCCTGCCCCAGTACCTTTTTCTTCCCTCCTTTATATCTGTAAATACTATGTTAGGGCAACCCCTGCCCCAGTATCTTTTTCTTCCCTCCTTTATATTTCTTAATACTATTTTAGGGCAATCCCTGCCCCAGTAACTTTTTCTTCCCTCCTTTATATCTATTAATACTATGTTAGGGCAATCCCTTCCCCAGTATTTTTTCTTCACTCCTTTACATCTGCTAATACAATGTTAGGGCAACCCCCTGCCCCAATACCTTTTTCTTCCCTCCTTTATATCTGTTAATACTATGTTAGGACAACCCCTGCCCCAGTATCGTTTTCTTCCTTCCTTTATACCTGTTATTTCTATGTTAAGGCAATCCCTGCCTCAGTATATTTTTCTTTCCTCCTTTGTATCTGTTAATACTGTGTTAGGGCAGCCACTGCACCAGTATTTTTTCTTCCCTCCTTTATAACTGTTAATACTATGTTATGGCAATCCCTGCCCCAACATCTTTTTCTTCTCTCCTTTATATCTGTTAATGCTATGTTGGGGCAACCCCTGCCCCTGTATCTTTTTCTTCCCTCCTTTATATCAGTTAATACTATGTTAGTGCAACCCCTTCCCCAATATCTTTTTCTTCCCTCCTTTATATCGGTTAATACTATGTTAGGGCAACCCCTGCCCCAGTATGTTTTTCTTCTCTCCTTCATATCTGTTAATACTATATTAGTAAAATCCCTGCCCAGTATATTTTTCTTCCATTTTTTATATCTGTTAATACTATGTTAGGACAACCCCTGCCCCAGTATATTTTCTTCCATTTTTTATTTCTTTTAATACTATGTTAGGACAAACCCTACCCTAGTATCATTTTCTCCCCTCCTTTATATCTGCTAATACTACATTAGGGCAACCCCTGCCCCAGTATCTTTTTCTTCCTTCCTTTATAAGTGTTAGTACTATGTTAGCCCAACCCCTGCCCCAATATGTTTTTCTTCTCTCCTTTATATCTGTTAAAATTAATTTAGGAGAACACCTGCCCCAGTAACATTTTCTTCCTTCCTTCATAACTGTTAATACTATGTTAAGGCAACCCCTGCCCCAGCATATTTTTCTTCCTTCTTTTATATCTGTTAATACTATGTTATGGCAACCCCTGCCTGAGTATCTTTTTCTTCCCTCCTTTATATCTGTTAATACTATGTTAGCGGAACCCCTGCCCCAGTATCTTTTTCTTCCCTCCTCTATATCTGTTAATACAGTGTTAGGGAAACCACTGCCCCCGTATCTTTTTCTTCACTCCTTTATATTTGGTTAATACTATGTTAAAGCAACTCCTGCCCCAATATCCTTTTCTTCCCTCCTTTATATCTGTTAATACTTTGTTAGGGCAACCCCCGCCCCAGTATCTTTTTCTTCCCCCCTTTATATCTCTTAATAATATGTTAGGGCAACCCTTGCCCCTGTATCTTTTTCTTCCCTCCTTTATATATGTTAATACTATGTTAGGGCAACCCCTGCCCCAGTATCTTTTTCTTCCCTCCTTTATGTGTGTTAATGTTATGTTAGGGCAACCCCTGCCTCAGTACCTTTTTCTTCCCTCCTTTATATCTGTTAATACTATGTTAGGGCAACCCCTGCCCCAGTATCTTTTTATTTCCTCCTTTATATCTGCTAATACTATTTTAGGGCAATCCCTGCCCCAGTAACTTTTTCTTCCCTCATTTATATCTGTTAATACTATGTTAGGGCAATCCCTGCCCCAGTATTTTCCTTCCCTTTTTTATATCTGTAAATACTATGTTAGGGCAACCCTGCCCCATTATATTTTCTCCCCTCCTTTATAACTATTAATACTATGCTAGGGCAACCCCTGACACAGTATCTTTTTCTTCCCTCGTTTATATGTGTTAATTCTAGTTTAGGGCAACCCCTGCCCCAGTATCTTTTTCTTCCCTCCTTTTTATATGTTAATAATCTGTTTGAGCAACCCCTGCCCCAGCATCTTTTCCTTCCCTCCTGTATATCTGTTAATAATATCTTAGGGTAATCCTGCTCCAGTATCTTTTTCTTCCCTCTTTATATCTGTTAACACTATTTTAGGGCAACCCCTGACACAGTATCTTTTTCTTCCCTCTTTTATATCTGTTAATACTGTGTTAGGGCAACCCCTGCCCTAGTATATTTTCTTCACTCCTTTCTGTCTGTTAATACTATGTTAGAGCAACCCCTGCCACAGAGTCTTTTTTGTCCCTCCTTTATATCTGTTAATTCTCTCTTAGGGCAACCCCTGCTCCTGTATCTTTTTCTTCCCTTCTTTAGATCTGTTCATACTATCTGAGGGGGAAACCCTGCCCCAGTATATTTTTCTTCCTTCTTTTATATGTGTTAATACTATGTTAGGGCAACCCCTGCCCAGTATCTTATTCTTTCCTCCTTTATAGGTTCATATGTTCATAGATTAGTACTAGGCTAACTGCCGTTTTGGGCCATTTGAACCCTAGCCAACTATCCCTTATGAGACTCAAACCCTGCACTTCTGTTTGTTAGGCAAACACTTTAACCATTAGGCTACCATCCCAACCCAATAAATTAGTACTAGCCTTATATCTGTTAATACTATGTTAGGGCAAACCCTGCCCCAGTATTTTTTTCTTCCCTCCTTTATGTGTGTTAATACTATCTTAGGGTAACCCTGCCCCAGTATCTATTTCTTCCATCTTTTATATCTGTTAATACTATATTTGGGCAACCCCTGTTCTAATATCTTTTTCTTCCCTCCTTTATATCTGTTAATACTATGTAAGGGCAACCCCTGCCCCAGTATCTTTTTCTTCCCTCCTTTATATCTGTTAATACTATGTTAGGGCACCCCCTGCCCCAGTATCTTTTGCTTCCCTCTTTTCTATCTGTTAATACTATGTTAGGGAAATCCCTGACCCAGTATATCTTTCTTCCCTTTTTTATATATGTTAATACTATGTTAGGGCAACACCTGACCCAGTATTTTTTCTTCCATTCTTTATTACTGTTAATACTATGTTAGGGCAAATCCTGCCCCAGTATCTTTTTCTTTCCTCCTCTATAACTGTTAATACTATATTAGTGCAACCACTGCCCCAATATCTTTTTCTTCTCTCCTTTATATCTGTTAATATTATTTTAGGGGAACACCTGCCCCAGTAACATTTTCTTCCCTCCTTTATAACTGTTAATACTATGTTAAGGCACACCCTGCCCCAGTATATTTTTCTTCCTTCTTTTATATTTGTTAATACTATGTTAGGGCAACCCCTGCCCAAGTATCTTTTTCTTCCCTCCTTTATATCTGTTAATACTATGTTAGGGCAACCCCTGCCCCAGTATATTTACTTCCCTCCTTTATATCTGATAATACTATGTTAAAGCAACCCCTGCCCCAATATCCTTTTCTTCCCTCCTTTATATCTGTTAATACTATGTTCGGGCAACCCCTCCCCCAATATCTTTTTGTGCCCTCCTTTATATCTGTTAATGTTATGTTAGAGCAACATCTGCCCCAGTACCTTTTTCTTCCCTCCTTTATATATGTAAATACTATGTTAGGGCAACCCCTGCCCCAGTATCTTTTTCTTCCCTCCTTTATATTTCTTAATACTATTTTAGGGCAATCCCTGCCCCAGTAACTTTTTCTTCCCTCCTTTATATCTATTAATACTATGTTAGGGCAATCCCTTCCCCAGTATTTTTTCTTCACTCCTTTATATCTGTTAATACTATGTTAGGGCAACCCGTGCTCCAGCATATTTTCTTCCCTCCTTTATGTCTGTTAATTCTGTTTTAGTTCAACCCCTGCCCCAGTATCTTTTAATTCCCTCCTTTATATTTGTTAATAATCTGTTAGGGTAACCCCTGCCCCAGCATCTTTTTCTTCCCTCCTGTATATCTGTTAATAATATCTTAGGGTAACCCTGCCCCAGTATCTTTTTCTTCCCTCCTTATAACTGTTAATACTATGTTAGGGAAATCCCTGACACAGTATCCTTTTCTTCCCTCCTTTATATCTGTTAATATTATGTTAGGGCAACCTCTGCCCCAGTATCTTTTTCTTCCCTCCTTTATATCTGTTAATACTATCTTAGGGCAAACCCTGCCCCAGTATCTTTTTCATACTTCTTTTATATGTGTTAATACTATGTTAGGGCAACCCCTGCTCCAGTATCTTTTTCTTCCCTCCTTTGTAGGTTCATAGGTTCATAGATTAGTAATTGGATAACTGCCCTTTTGGGCCATTTTAACCCTAACCAATTATCCGTTGTGAGATGCAAACCTTGCACCTTCTGTTTGTAAAGCAAAAAACTTTAACCATTAGGCCACCATCCCAACCTGATAAATTAGTACTAGCTTTATAGCTGTTAATACTATGTTAGGGCAACCTCTGCCCCAGTATCTTTTTCATCCATTTTTTATATTTGTTAGTACTATCATAGGGTAACCCTGCTCCAGTGTCTTTTTCTTCCCTCCTTCATATCTCTTAATACTATATTAGGGCAACCCCTGCCCCAATATCTTCTCTTCCTTCCTTTATATCTGTTAATACTATGTTAGGGCAAGCCCTGCCCCAGTATTTTTTCTTCGCTCCTTTTTATCTGTTAATACTTTGTAAGGGCAATCCCTGCCCCAGTATCTTTTTCTCCCCTCCTTTATATCTGTTTATACTATCTTAGGGAAACCCCTGCCTCAGTATCTTTTTCTTCCCTCATTTATATCTGTTAATACTGTTAGGGCAACCCCTGCCTCAGTATCTTATTCTTCCTTCCTTTAGATCTGTTATTACTACCTTAGGGTAACCCTTTCCCATTATCTTTTTCTTCCCTCCTTTATATCTGTTAATACTATGTTAGGGCAACCCCTGCCCCAGTATTTTTTCTTCCCTCCTTTATATCTCTTAATACCATGTTTGGGCATCCCCTGCCCCAGTATCTCTTTATTCCCTCTTTTATATCTGTTAATACTATGTTAGGGCAACCCCTGCCCTAGTTTATATTTCTTCCCTCCTTTTTATCTGTTAATACTATGTTAGGGCAACTCCTGCCCCAGTATCTTTTTCTCCCCTCTTTTATATCTGTTAATACTATGTTAGTGCAATCCCTACTCTAATATCTTTTTCTTCACTCCTTTATATCTGTTAATACTATGTTAGGGCAACCCCTGACACAGTATCTTTTTCTTCCCTCCTTTATATCTGTTAATACTATGTTAGGGTAATCACTGCCCCAGTATCATTTTCTTCCCTCCTTTATATCTGTTATTACTATGTTACAGCAACCCCTGCCCCAGTATCTTTTTCTTCACTCCTTTATATCTGTTAATACTATGTTAGGGCAGCCCCTGCCCCAGTATCTTTTTCTTCACTCCTTTATATCTGTTAATACTATGTTAGGGTAATCACTGCCCCAGTATCATTTTCTTCCCTCCTTTATATCTGTTATTACTATGTTACAGCAACCCCTGCCCCAGTATCTTTTTCTTCACTCCTTTATAAATGTTAATACTATGTTAGGGCAGCCCCTGCCCCAGTATCTTTTTCTTCCCTCCTTTATATCTGTTAATACTATGTTAGGGCAACCCCAGCCCCAGTATCTTTTTCTTCCCTCCTTTATATCTGTTAATACTATGTTAGGGTAATCCCTGCCCCTGTATCTTTTTCATCCTTTTGAAAAACTACCTTAACATCAAAATACCGGCATGACGGCAAGTGTTAAATCTTTGGATATGTTAATCCTGCTATTATTGTTAGTCTGACAACTACTCCACTGTATGCTCTTTATTTTTGCAATTATTAAAAGTGTTTTATTTAGACGTTTGTCCAAAATATATACTCCATAGCTTTACTTTATTGTCAGTGTTTTGCTGCATTCTGTGTTTGTATATGATTTGTTTTTACTTTGTTTCTGGAGCTTTTCTCCTCGAGTCTCTGCTATAAATGGCATACTTTCCCAGTCAGACTAACCCGGTTAACAAATGTCAAATAAATAAGTAAATAAATATCGCAAGACTAAATTCAATGTTCTATCTGAGGATACTTTTACTGGCAGTGAGACAATGAGTGCCAGGCATTGGTACAGTGGGAGGGTTCCCTGAGCTGGGACATCTGACATGAGTGCCAGGCATTAAGACAGTGGGAGTGTTCCCTGAGCTGGGACATCTGACATGAGTGCCAGGCATCAGGATACTGGGAGTGTTCCCTGAGCTGGGACATCTGACATGAGTCCCAGGCATCAGGACACTGGGAGTGTTCCCTGAGCTGGGACATTTGACACTGGACTTCTAAAAGGAGCAGATTGTTTTGTTATAACTGCTAATCGTATGGTGGTTAAAGGAATCCTATACAAAGATACGGTGAAGGCGTTCCTCAAGGAAGCAGGAGTTTGACAACACAAGGTGGGAGAGCTTGTCCACCAATCATTTTAATTAGTACCATGATTCCCATAAAGTCATGGCTTGTAATTAGTTTCACAATTCCAATGAAGTCGTGGCTTGTAATTACTACCCCAATTCCAATGAAGTCATGGCTTGTAATTAGTGCCACAGTTCCATTGACGTCATGGTTTGTAATTAGTACCACAGTTCCAATGAAGTAGTGGCTTGTAATTAGTACCAGTGAAGTCATGACTTTTAATTAGTACAAGTTAAGTGAAGTCATGGCTTGTAATTATTATCATGATGCCCTGGAGTAGTGCTTGCAATTACTACCCTAACTCCTGTGAACTCATAGCATGTAATGAGTACTATGATGCTCTGAAGTTGTGGTTTGTAACTAGTTGCACTATTCCCATGAAATTTTGGCTTACCTTGAAGATAAAGTCATTGCTTTCAAAACATGGAATATTTCAAGACAGTATCTGATATGCCACATCAGCTCTTGGTAATTAAAATGTTTTATTACACTGTTATTTGAAATTCTGTATCCGAAACATGTCTAACTTGTCTAACGTTGCACAGTTATGTTTAATCTTACTGGTCCATATAAAGTTGTTTTTTTTTTATCCAAGTTATCCTGCTCTTTTGTCTTATTTAAAAATTGTTAAAATACATACTGAAAAATCTAGAAAGACCTATTTTATAAAACAAAGCAAAAAAAAAAAAAAGAAAAAAACACTGTCCAAAACTGGTGTCGTTGAGGAAGCATCTGTGGGTTGAGACTTGGGTTTCCGTGAACTGTAATGAAGGTCAGTAAGATTATCTATCCTACCACCATTATTAATCTATCCTACCATCCTACCACCATAAATAAAGCCTACCCTGTTTACTAGGCTAATGACCATGAGTGCCTTTTTATGCCTAGCCATGCATCCCAAATCTCTGACAAGTTCTGATACCCTTGATAAGTGTAAGCATGAGCCTGGGAGATGAACTATTTACAGGTTACCTGTGTCCATTAGAGATATAGGTGCCACACCAGGGATGAATTTCACTTTCCCATCCAATTATCCAAGTTGCACTTGAATTGGGTTAGGAATGAACTCTGCTTCCCATGGATGGGAAACCTGTTCCATAGACGGGATAGTCTCTGGGATACATACCTATCTCTGTAGCAGGTTCTTTTTATATCACAGACAAGGTTTAAGTCTTTAGAATGGGTAATTCTGGTACTGTTTGTTTTGTGGATATGCAGGAGGTCCATCAGAGTGGCGTCTGACAAAGCTCTGTATGCCAGACATAGATCTCCCCTCAAAAGCCTGTAGGAGACAGAATACAGGGATAGGGCCTTACGGCAGTCTGCATAGGACATATTACTTATGCCCTGTAATTTTTTTAGTGAGGAACCTCTGTGGACATTCCAGTTGTGGATATGACTGTTTAGATATATACAAAAGGGTGCACTGTACTCAGTGATAGGTCTGACGAATGCTGAATACAGTGGAACAATGACTTCCTTGGACTTAGACGCCATACTTTTGTTTATACGTTGTGCAGTATAGAACAATTTTCTCACCACTGTACACATGTGATGAACAAAGGCTAGATTACTATTTATGTGTATCCCTAAGTCCCTGACTTCTGGATCAACTCTAAGGGGTGTGTTGTCAATATGATAATTGCCAGGGATGAATGACTTCCTAAAAGATACTATTATGCATTTCTTGGGATTTAGTTTTAGTCCATGGCTCTGACACCAATTATTTGTCTGTGTCAGCCCCTCCTGGAGAACATTTGTGTCAGTGTGAGATTCAATGACAGCTCCTAATTTGCAATCATCTGCAAATTTTAGTTCACCAGAGACCACTGAAATTGGCCTTGAGTTCTAACTTTCTGGGTCCTGTCTATGATCCAGTTGGCTATCCAGCGGGTGACATATGGGTTTGTACCTA
The DNA here is from genome assembly GCF_019279795.1 of Protopterus annectens. Lineage (NCBI taxonomy): Eukaryota > Metazoa > Chordata > Ceratodontiformes > Protopteridae > Protopterus > Protopterus annectens. Next base: position 786,936,192 of record NC_056737.1, on the reverse strand, counting down.
ACCTGCTGAGTTTGTCAACAATGTCTGAGTGGTGTACTGTGTCAAATGGCTTGGCCAGGTTAAGGTAGGCAGTGTGAATGATTTTGCACTTATTCATTGCTTCGATGACCTTCTCAAAGAAGTCCACCAAGTTGAGTAGGCATGGTCTCTCCTTGATGAAACCAAAATGGTTTGAGTCCATTGTCTGAAGGTTTACTGTATGTCTGTTGATCATCTCCATGATAATTCTTTTCATGGCTTTACATATAAGACTAGTGAAACTTATGGGTTTGTAGTTTCCATGGTCTGTAGATGACACACCTTTGTGCAGAGGGATGACTGTTGCCTTTCTCCATTCATGAGGCACGAAGCCTGTTTGGAGGCTACAGTTAAATAGTAATTCCAGAGGCCCTGATACGTCATGTTTCATGCCATTTTGAAGGCATCCTGGGATATTGTCTGGGGCTATTGATGCAGTGTTCTTGATCTTAGAGAGAGCATTAAGGACCTGCTCTCCAGTGATAGAAGGGGGGGTATATTTGATGATATTTCCTGAGGTAAGGTTGGGGGGGTAAATTTGGACCTGAATTTATGAGCCAGGAGCTTTGCTATTTCTTCTGGCTCAGTATAGGTGGCTTCATTTACAATGAGCTCTGCACACAATTGTGTATTGCCTTTGAGGTTGTGAACACAGCTAAAGAATGTTATGTGGTTGTCCTTGGCCTGGAAGACCAAACTTACCTCGTTTGGCTTTGGTAGACTTTATTTTTCCTCTGAGTCATTTGTTTAGTTTGATGAGAGTGCATTTATCCTGCTGTAGTAGAATAAAATAGTAAATAATTTTAACATAAGGAAGGGTATTGCTCTTTATACATAATTAAAGCTAATATGACATCTACAGCATTAATTTACTTCATATTTCTAAGGTGAGAACTGGTGATATCAACAGGTAGAGCTCACATGACTATGCAGTGTCTTACTTCTTTCTATATTATATTTCAACTACAGGCCCCAAGGTCTGTTTGCAGTGAAGGTTGCCTCCCAGGCTTTAGAACAGCTGCACAAAAGAGCATTGCTACCTGCTGCTATGACTGTGTCCCATGTGTTGAAGGTGAAATTTCTAATGAGAGTGATAAGTGATTACACAGTTGTGGAAATTTAGTACAGAAGGTCATGGCTAAGAGCAATTATGAGCTTGATCTTACAGTCTTGAGATCGATTCTGATAACCTCCACTTATATGCCACTTGATTCAGAATAAGTCACTTAAGGGAAAAGTATGCCTGTATCACCTATGAAAAGATTGTGTCTAATTAACACAAAAGAAAAAAAAAGCAGTAACTGTTGTCAGATGTATAGCTGTAAATATAAAAGGTTTTGTTTAGGTGAATGCTGACTTATTATAACTAATGCATTGTATATACTTACACATTGTAAATACCTCATGCTGTACTGTTTGCACAGTCATACTCTGTAAATGTATGGACACCTCTTACTGGTCTGTATCGTATATTATGACTGTAACTTGTCTTGTGCTGCAGCCTTACATTGTACTTCTGCATTTGTTTTAAATATTTATTCTATTATTGCTGCGTGAGCAGGATATAGGTCCTTTTGGACAAGGCTACACTCTGGCCAGTACATGATATAGGTCCTTTTGGACAAGGCTACACTCTGGTCAGTACATGATATAGGTCCTTTTGGACAAGGCTACACTCTTGCCAGTACATGATATAGGTCCTTTTGGATAAGGCTACACTCTGATCAGTACATGATATATGTCCTTTTGGACAAGGCTACACTCTGGTCGGTACATGATATAGGTCCTTTTGCACAAGGCTCCACTCTGGCCAGTACTTGATATAGGTCCTTTTGGACAAGGTTACACTCTGGCCAGTACATGATATAGGTCCTTTTGGACAAGGCTACACTCTGGCCAGTGCATGATATAGGTCCTTTTGGACAAGGCTACACTCTGGTCAGTACATGATAAAGGTCCTTTTGGACAAAACTACACTCTGGCCAGTACATGATATAGGACCTTTTGAACAAGGCTACACTCTGGTCAGTACATGATATAGGTCCTTTGGACAAGGCTACACCCTGGTCAGTACATGATATAGGTCCTTCTGGACAAGGCTACACTCTGGTCAGTACATGATATAGGTCCTTTTGGACAGGGCTACACTCTGGCCAGTACATGATATAGGTCCTTTTGGACAAGGCTACACTCTGGTCAGTACATGATATAGGTCCTTTTGGACAGGGCTACACTCTGGCCAGTACATGATATAGGTCCTTTTGAACAAGGCTACACTCTGTTCAGTACATTCAAACCAACATATAAATGAATAAATGAATGCTAATAGTGGCATTTATCTATCACTAACACTATTACCAGGTACCACTGAATATGAAACAAGTAATTTATGTAAGACACAGATGTTGTTTTTCACATTCCTTGTTACTATATTACTGACAGAAGGCATAAGATTCATTATCCAAATAATCCAGACAACATAGCCAAAATAAGGGACACACATTTCCTAATGGATAGGTGTCACACAACAACTCAATTTCCTCTCCACATGCCACCATAGCCTGCCAAGGTGGGGCAACAGGAATAAAATAGAGGTGATTCTAAACTTCTGTCTAGGAAATGGTTTGATTTTGACCAACACATGGTTCACCAACAGAGACAGTCACAAGATCCCGTATAATAGTGGTCAGCATGGAACTCAGTTAGACATCCTCCTAAGGAAAGTGTATTGTGGTATAATCAGAGATTGTAAAGTATCTCTATGGAAACAGTTGGCCTGCAGCATAAACCACTGGTGGCCACGATCTGCTAAATCAGTGGTAAGAGATGGCTCTGAATCTAGTCTATAGATCTGGAAATTGACTAAAATGCAAGAAGGAGGATTCTAGAAAATACTAAGGACTCTGGCATCTCAAGAAGAAGAGAAAACAGTTGGAGTCAAAGAAGAGTGGCAATACCACAAAATGTTTGTGAAAACAACAGAACAGAAATAAAATCCATAAGAAAAGGTGGTAGTGGAATGCAGAAGTCCAGGAAGTCATCAAAAGAAAAAGAGAAGGAGCGAAAGAAAAAGTGAAAGGCTGAGCAAGGAGAAAGTCATGGTCAGTTGCTTATCAGGGTCTAGGATCCACCACATTGCACACGCATGTGGGTCATTGGACCACAAGTACCAGTATGGCTCAGTCATAGTCCATCTGGGTGTAAATGTCCTGAGAAATGCCTCCTCACACTATATTAGGAGAAACATCACAGAGTTCCATGAATATGTCCAGGCTGCTATGAGCCTGGCATTAAGCAGGATTTTACCTTCTCCTTGGATGATGCCACAATATGAATGAAAGAGGACTGACTTTAATAATTGTCTTAGTTTCTGCTGTTATTCTGAGGGAGTGCAATATTTGTCAGGATGGAAGGAGATGGTCAACAGACCATGCTGGTTTGCCATGGATGGTGTGTGCCTCTCCCCTGTAGGCATTTGAATATTAGCTAAAATATCATCTTCCCCCATAGTGCCCTTTTTAGGGAATGCCAAACTGAAAGTACTTCCAATATAACAAATCAAAGCCAAGAAAATCTAAGGGTATTGCTGCTCAGTGCTAGGAGTCTAAATAAAAAAACTCCACTCCCTAAAAGCTCTCTTTACCCTAGAGAAGGCTGATGTCCGTGTGGTCACTGAGACATGGTTTAAAGCCATGGAGAACACACAGACAGTGCAACGTTATAATGCCTTCCACACATTTAGACCAGCTACTTCACAGGCAGGGACTAACAGTGGAAGTGTCTCAATTTACATCATAAATAAATAAGGTGGAAGTGTTTCAATTTATATCAGAAATAAATAAAGTGTAAGTGTCTCAATTTACATCAGAAATAAATAAGGTAGAAGTGTCTCAGTTTACATCAGAAATAAATAAATCTTCAGGCTAGTCAAACAGGACAATGCATTTCAGCCTCTCCATGTTCATATCACCATAGGCAAAATCCAACGCCACTTGCTTGCAAGCTATAGGTCCCCCCTCTATGACCTAGGAAACCCATACTATATATTAAAACTTATTGGAAACACTCACTATCCAACCCAATACCATATTCACGGGTGACTTTAATTGCCCCCTATTAACCTGGAATCCTATATGACACCAAATGTATAGGCACAGAGATCCATGGATTTTGCAAACTCAAACTCCCTGGACCAAATTGTCAGTACAGCAACCAGGGATCCAACCATACCAGAACTGGTACTCATTAATATGCTGCATACCTCCTGGTATAATGGTTTTCCTGGTAAAGTCAGACCACATAATGGTCTCCTTTGAAGTAAAAATAAAACATGGACCCATAGCTAACCTTGTAGTATTTAGAAACTATTCAAAGGTTAACTTCCTGCTATTAAGTGATAACCTGGCAAAATTTCAAGCCCCCATAAACCCTGAGATCACTGCTGCCTGTGCAGAACTGTTCACAGAAACCCTATACAAGCATGTTAATAGCTGCATAGAAGTAGTTGTATCCATCAGGAAGAAGTACAGAACTAACTCAAAAAACATGTTCTTGATGGAATCACAACATCAATAGGCTGTATAACAGAAGGAAGAAAATTATGGCAAAAATTAGGAGGTGCAGTTCTCATCAGGATAAAAGCACCCTCATCAAACTAAATGAACAACTCAGAGGACAAATAAAGTATACCAAAGCCAAATTTGATGTAAATTTGGCTCCCCAGACCAAGGGCAACCACAAGGCATTCGTTAGCTATGTCTGTAACCTCAAGGGCAATACACAATTGTGTGCAGAGCTCATTGTAAACGGAGCCACCCATACTCAACCAGAAGATATAGCAAACTTACTGGCCATCACATTCGGCTCCAACTATACCCCCTCTCCCTCTCAACCTTCCCACTGGAAATATCATCAAATATAACTCCTGCTGCTAACAGTAGGGAACAGATCCTTAAAGCTCTATCTAAGGCATGAACACTACATCTCTGGGCCTAGATAATATCCCAGGATGTCTTCTAAATAGCATGAAACATAATGTATCTGGCCCTATGGAATTTGCTATTTAACTGTAGCCTCCAAACAGGATTTATGCCAATGAATGGAGAATAGTGACAGTCATCCCTCTGCAAAATGGAAAGTATAGACCCATAAGTCACACTAGTCTCATAGCAAAGCCATGGAAAAATTATCCTGGAAATGATCGATAATGATGTAGTACACATCCACACACTGGACCCTGCACAATTTGGTTTTGTTTTGTTAAGTGCAGGCCATGCCTACTCAACCTGGTGGACTTCTTTGAGAAGGTCACCAAAGCAACAGATGAAGGCAAAATGCTTCACACAACCTACCTTGAACTGGCCAATTCATTTGACATAATACTCCACTTGGGCATTGTTGACAAACGCAAGAGGTTAGGTACAGACCCTTACTTCACACAGTGTATAGCCAAATGACTCAGACAGGACCCAGGAAGTTAGACTTGGGAAGTCAACCTGTATGAAGAGGCAAGTCAAAAGCGGAGCCCAGGAATTGGCCCTAGGACCACTTCTTTTTGGTATTTACTTCTCTGAAGTCAAGGCCAATGTGAATGGCATCATATCTAGATTAGAAAGCTAACGATTTTTCATCTGATGATGGTAATGATAAGAACAATAGGGAAAATCTATATTAATAAAAAAGCCCCATTGGAAGGTCAGGGGAGGAACTAAATAAGGTTAGTGGACACTGAATACCCCAACACAGAATTACATCAGACTAACAGTAATCAGGATTTTCCACCTGTCTGGAGATCAGAACAATTGGTGAACCAGCAGATACAAACCAGGGACACAGGGCCAAACAAATGGTTGTGAGAGTAATGAACAGGTTAAAACTGGATTTTATTCTGAAAATGTAAAATAAATATCCTGCATTTCAGAGTTTAGCGTGCACTTTGTTTGAACTCTTGGCAAAAACATATAGCTTGGCATTCATTGTTATTAGGAGTCAGAAGTAAAGTATTTTATATTTTATAAACTATGCAGTTTGTGAAATTTATTTTCTACAAGTAGGTCAAGGCGAACTCTTGTCTGCAGCTGTGTCTCATCAACAGGACATGCAAGATAAGAGCAAGGCAGAGGAGTCATCCTTCAGGAAGAGAATGTTTGAAATATGGAAAACAAACTGTCATCAGACCATCTTCAAAAGAAAGACATTATTCTGGCAAATTCTCTAAACTGCTGATGCAGGCAGAAAAGACACTATAAAGTTTGGGACTTTTTCTTTTGTATCAGAGACTTTAATTTTCCTGTCCTTACAGATCTCATGCTTTAAGCTGAAGTATGGCTTTGTTATTTGTGTATATCTTTCATTGTTAAACTAGATGTCTACTTCGTATGCAGAGTAAACAAATGTCTTAACAGCAAAACTGACTCTGTGTTTTCATTGAGTAAAGTTACAGACTACCTAAATAGTGTAGTACAACTTTAATTTTACAGTGGTGAGACCAGTCCAGTCAAAACAACCGGGGAGGTGACCTGCAGAGGTGTCTCTCACATTTGCGACATTCCTGCGCAGTTTATTTCTTTTTTTGAGTCGACTCTTCTTTTCTAAAACTTTGTCCATTGACTGGTGGGCAAAAACACTGTGGCACAGTACAGTGCAGTACGGTAATTATTCTTCAGACAGTTGGTGCGATACGGAGAGCAGGTCTTACTAGCATCTAGTGAAAGACAGCAGAAAATCCTCCCACGATTGATATTCTTGTCAAGACTGGCCACCTTGTCCTGAACATTTGTGGTAAATATTTTCTTCTGTTTTTCTATTAACAATGAATGCAATTCATGAAAATGCCAAGTGGTGCACCAAATCCTTTATTGTTGATGTATTTGAATCATATGTAGATGTATGGAATTATTTACAGACATGGTATGATCAGCATATTAGCACTTGCTTTGTTGGGGAAAACGGACAACCCTGCATTATGCAAATGGATTGCAACCTTTGCTTGGTATGTGCATAAGACAAAGGTGTCACAAAATACTCAGAAATGTGCCATTTGTAATGATTTAAATCTTGCTTTTTGCATGCCTTGTCATAAATGTATTCTACAAAACCTGGAACACAACCAGGATAAAGTAATGCTTGAAGCACAGACAACGGTTCCTGTTTCTATATATCCTGTTGCCATACCTCTCAACCTGGAAACATCAAAAATCTGGACAAGGCCCATGAAAAATAGGTACAAATCTGTACGCTGATTAACATCTAATTTGCATACATAATTATGTAACCCCACCCACTCCAATGGAATTGTGGGATACCAACTTTCGAATGCAAATTGAAGAACAGACAACCAAAACATGGCACCAGACCAGAGTCCCCCTGCAGCCATTCATGTCCTGTTACCTGGCTATTTTGCCCCATTTACCATAAACACTAATGTATGCATACTGCTTTACTTCTACAATTATTTGAATTTTATTTTTACATTTTACAGCATAACAATGCAGAAACACTAAAAGACATCATCTGGTAAACAAAACAATACTGTCTCACAATGAAAATAGGCTTGACATTAAACTTTGCCCTTGAAACTCACATTCATTGAAACAGCATTGAAATCCACACCACATCCAAAGAAAATGCATCTGGCCAGTGGTGGATAAAGATTACCTTTGGGCTGTTTTCAAATCATTGGCCCCTTGCACACAAAACAAGATAACATACATGTGTTCTTTTCTTTATACACCTTCCTGACTTTATTAAATTATATTATTTGTATAATACAACACACATGTTAGAGCGCATTTTAAATTTGTTTGAGGATTCAAAGATGGCTGCCATTCTGTAAACACTGCTGAGCTGCAGCTCTTCATTTAACCTGAGAAAAATCTAAACCCTGAGTCGATACCAAGACATTTTAACATCAAATTAACGATAAAAAAAAATACAACTACACTTAATTAATCTGCAACAGGAAAAAAAACGTGGAAAAAAGTATTTATCTAACAGGATTACAAGGGATTAGCTAGCTCTGAAGAGAGAAGCAAACAAAGGACCATGTGCTTTCTTTACTTTACCTCTCTGTTTTGGGAAAAATGTCACAAGAAGAAAAAAACATGGAAACAAGTACTACTAAAACAAAGCTCTCGGAATTACAGTCACCAGAAAAAGATGTGATTGCTAAAAAACAAAGAATTACTAGACAACAGGAACATCAGAAGCCAGGGACTAGATCTAAAACTGATCAACCACTGAACATGGAAGATATCAAACATGCTTTGTTACCTATACAAGAAGCCCTAAAAGAATTGACTTCTCAAATACAAACTTTTGGAATTTTATGTAATCAGTTGATTGAGAGAATGGATAAGACAGAGACCCGAATTTCTGAAACTGAGGACAAAGTAGTTTTGCTGGAAAAAAAAAAACAAATGTACATGATGTGGATATACAAGCCATGCAAAGCAAAATTACTGACTTAGAAGCAAGGTCTAGGAGAAATAACATCATTATTAGAGGGATCCCTGAATACATTCAGTATACTGAGCTAATTCCAACTATAACACAAATATTTGAAATGCTGTTAAATGATTCTGATGGGGTGAAACAAATTGTTATTGAAAGAGCACACAGAGCTCTGAGAGAGGTACAAGCATCTAATACTCCTAGACCTGTGTATGTTAAAATATTGAACTTCCAGGATGTCAGCAAAATACTTTTTACTGCAAAAAAAAGTGGTGGCTATGTTATGTGGAAAAATAATAAAATATCTCTGGCTCAGGATTTACCTCTGCAAGTCAGGCAAGCTAGACAGTCTTTATCTGCATACTGTAAATTTCTTATTGACAAACAAATTAAATTCCAAATTAAATACCCTAATGTGCTTACATTTATAATGGATGGAACTAAATACTCTGTTTCTACCAAACATGAGGCAAAAAAACCTGTTTCTAAAAGTTTTTAAAGGTTTACCTGCATCAGAGGCTTGAAATAAACTTTCGTTGGGACTGACATGCTCCTGAGGTCGGATCTATTGTGTACTGTGCTTCGAGGTCTGGGTAATCCTTTGTTTTCTTCTTAAATCTTTTAGGCCTCTGTAAAAGCAATAAAACTGTTTGTTTTAGATAGTCCGAGGTTCCTTTGGCCGTTTTCCGAACATTTATGGTCTCTACGAACTGTTTTCGTTGAGTGGAAAACAGGAAATGCCTAGAATGCAGCTGAGGGTGTGGATTTCGATGTGACACTTCCTGTGGTCCGGCTGTTAAAGCGGTCCCCCGTCGCAAGTATTATACATGGTTTCCAGGCTTGAAAAACCAAGGAGAACTGATATAATACATTAATGTTCTTTTTAAAAGTGAATAACATTATAGTATGTACTTTAAGCACATAATAACATATTTTTTGCTTTTTCTTTTAGCTTTGAATAAAATCTTGATTTTATACTAGTTACAGAGGGTGCAGGGTTTAGTAATGTTTATATGAATATAACTGTTAAGATAGTCATTACTGTGTTGTTTAAATCTGATAATTAATGTTATTTTAGTTAGAAACTGAAATATGTAAACACAAAACTCTGATAGTTCAATTATATAATTATAGGTGTTAGTAGTTAGAGGTATTGTGTTTTGGTATAGGATTATAATGTAGTATGGATTTTTTTTCTTCTTCTCTCTAAAAGTGGTATATATATAATGACTGAAACAAATGATGTATTTGGGTTAGGAATAAATAGCTAATCAACTTATTAAAATTTTCATTTTAATGGTAATAATACCTTATAAATTAGATTTGTTTAAATAATAGTTAAATCAAAAGCTGTAGATCAATGGCAGTGTTTGTTAGGGAATGTTTAGTATAAACTTTGTCGTAGTTAAGTTAGAATATATAGATTGTAAGTCTAGGAAATGTTTTAAATTTTATTATATGATGCTTTTAAATGTGTTTGTTTGTTTAACCCTTCTCATATTTTGTGTCATACAAGACCTATATATGTCCTGGTCCGGGTGTAAAGTGGGTAAGCACTGGTTTGGGACGGGATGTAGAAAATGCTTCCAGATTATGTATATTATGCAGTTAGTACATATCTATTTTATGTTTTCCCTCTTAAACTATCATTGTGCAGATAGACCTGTGTATGTCGGAGTTAGACTCATAGAACATTAAAGGGCTCCAGAACTTAAAGAAGAGGAAACTATTGCTACACATATTGTTACAGGACAAAGCATTGTTTGTATTTCTGCAAGAAACACATTTAATGAATGACCAATGGGCTGATATTAAAAAAAAGAACTGGATCAGAGAAGTAGTGGCATCAGAAGGTAAGACAAACAGTGCTGGGGTAGCTATAATTATTAAGAATCAATACAAAGTCAAGATTCTAGATTCTAAAGCAGGTAAAAATGGGCGATGGTGTTATGTTATTCTATTGAACAGTGCATTTGATAAGCCTATTATACTTCTAAATATCTATGCACCCTGCAATGACCAACAAAGCTTTATAACATCATTATATTCAATCTTAACACAATATGATGGTTATTACTTTATTGTGGGTGGGGACTGGAATACTTACCAAAATCCGAAATTGGATAGATCTTGTCCACAAAGAGCATTTAATAAGCAGGCTGGATTAGCATTGAATGATTTTAAGGAAGATTTTCAATTATATGATCCCTTTCATTATTCAAATAATATTAATAACACAAATAAGTATACCTTTTATTCACCATGCCATAAAATGTGGTCTAGAATAGATTTCTTCTTGATATCAAAATCATTAATTAACTTAGAACCTGTAGTTGTTATACATACTCATTATCTATCAGATCACTCAAAAATTTTGTTAAGTTTTGCTAAAGATTTAAAGGATACAAGGTGACAGGGAGGTTATAATTGGTCACTTAATCCAAATCTCTTGAATAAGAAGGATATAATAGATGAAATTGCAAAATACTTGAAAGACTTAATGGATAGGTTAAAGCATCAACAGCATACTCCTGATATCGAATGGGCGACAGTTAAAACTCAAATTAGAGGGTTCATTTTGCAAAAAGCTTCGTACTATAAGAAAATTCAAAGCAGTGATATTCAAAAATTAGAAACAAAATTAAAGTTACTTGATCAACAATTGATTCAGAACTTTAATGCCCAAACAGAGATGGAAATGTTTAAATGTCAAAGGGATCTCTTCTTACTTCAGAATAGTAGACTGACATTCCAGGAGCATAGGATTTTAGTGAGGTATGTCAATAATGTTCAAATACCATCAAGAGCATTGGCAAGGATCATTAATCAATCAAAAACAACTATACATATATCGGAAATACAATTTAATAATACATTATATTCTAAAACTGAGGATATTATTGATATTTTTGAAAAGATTTAAACCAAGACATATGAGGGCCAAAAGGATGGGTCTTTACCTAAACATAATAAAAGATTTTTGCAAGCAATTAACTTTCCAAAATTAGAAGAAAGTGTCCAAAATGATCTGACTAAACCTATATCTGAAGAAGAAGTAGTAAATACCATTCAACATATGAAATCACATAAGTCACCAGGTCCTGATGGTCTGACAGTCGAATTTTATAAAGAGTTTGCTGATAGTTTTGGTAAAATACTTTCTTTTGTATTTAACTATATAATCAGAAACAAAATTAATGATCCTCATCTTAATGCGTCGAAAACAATCTTTATTCATAAAGCTAATTCAGATCCCCAAAACCCAGACAATTATAGACCAATATCATTAATAAATGTGGATATTAAAATTTTAACCTCTATTATAGCATCTAGATTAAAAAAATCATGATTTATCTAATTTCTAAGGAACAGGCTGGATTTATGGCAACTAGACAAACTAGTGATAACACACTTACACTGCACAATATGATAGCTTATGCTAAACAGAATAACCTTAATATTTATGCCCTTATAATAGATGCACAGAAAGCATTTGATAGGGTGGATATAAACTTTTTGTTTGATGTGTTACCATATTTTAATATATCCCAGGAATTTGTTCAGATGTTACAAGTATTATATAGCAATCCGTATACTACACTATATATTAATAGAAGTTTTTCTAAAAGAATACAGATTAAAAATGGTACACATCAGGGTTGCCCTTTGTCCCCTTTATTGTTTAACCTTTATCTTGAACCTTTATTTTTATATATTAAGCAAAATCTGTATCATAATGCCCCAATAATTTATAAAAACAAATTATTAATGTCAGCAGTTGCTGATGATCTCATCATTTACTGTACATCCCCAATTTCTGATACTGAGAAGCTATTAAAGGCTATAAACGAATTTTCAGAAGTCTCTAATTACAAAATTAACTTGGAAAAAACTAGTATTTTCCCGTTAAGAACTCCTAAACCTTTTTCGTTATTGCCCTTGGTGGGGAAGGTAACATCTAAAGAAAATATCAAATATTTGGGTATTGGTTTCTCTACGGATAATAAAGACTTCTATAGTAATAATATTAAACTAGTTTGGGAACAAATAGTATCTGACTGTGACAGATGGAAAAATCTACAATTACCAGTATTAGCAAAAGTGTCAATTGTGAAAATGAATATATTACCACGATTACTGTATATTTTTAGGTCTGCTCAAGTATCAATTTCGAAGACATTTTTTAAACAAATTCATAAAGAACTAGCTAAATTTATTTTGGAGCCAAAAAAAACTAGAATATCGTATGATAAATTAATGACCCCAAAAAACAGAGGAGGACTTGAGTTACCGAATTTTGAAGTATACTATCTAATTGTGAACTCCAATAGGATTTTAAGAATTGCTAATTAAGATGTAACTAGTACTAAATGGATACCAACTTGGGTGGTCTTGAATTACAAGTATATTTTAGATCAGAATATAAATCCCAAAGCAATACCCTTTTTAGGAAAAAATATTTTGAAAGAGTATGGGATTATGGAACACATTAAAACATATGTGATATCTTTACAAAATCTATTTCAATCATTAGATTTGTTGCAATATATGATGGTTTTCCAACCCTTTCATAGGAATCCCAATTTGAAACTGAATAATCAGTTAATTGATCTTAGTAAATTCCCTTTAATAGTTAATTTAACTCTGATCGACGTATTTAATAACCTTAATTTATCAGCTTCTCAAATTAGACAGGAATTGAATCTACCTAAGAATTATATTGTTATAATGAGACAAATCAGAGAACTTTCTCTAAGTTATTTTGAAAACTTTAAACCTGAAGATGGGATTGTGGGTAAATGCTCTGATCTGTGGCAAGCTCTCCAACAAGAGGTCAAATTTAAAACAACAACAAATAAATTAATTAAAGACTTGAAATTTCAGGATAAAATTCTGTTATCAGGGTATTGGGGAAATAAAATGACAGTAACAGACAATAATCATATGTTAAAAGTGATTGATTTGACCATAAAAGCTGTTTCCTTCCAAAAATTGATGTATACGCAGTTGATGATCTGGAATAATGCATATTATACACATCTGAGTTTACATAAATTTAATCCTAGAAATTCTCCAATTTGTCCATATTGCATTAATCAAACGGCTGATCTTCATATGTTCTGGAGCTGCAAATGTATATATAAACTTTGGAACTCTCTTAGAATACAACTTCAGAAGATGGGTTACCAAAGTACAACGTTGTCATGGGAATTTATGATTCTACATATTCCTCCGAAAGAACTCTCTAGATCTCAAACTATTATATGTATAAATATCTTTTTGTTGATGAAGCTTTATATAGCTACGAATTGGCTAGGACCAGATAAGGCATCATGGGATAATTTTAAACTTGTGGCGATAAGGCATATATTAGCACATAAATTACTCTTGAAGCAAAATAACAAAAATATTAATAACCCAAAAATCTGGGAACAGGTTTTTAATATTATACTAGCATAATACTGTTATTGTGAATGTATTAAGTATTAGTTATATATTTGGAGGGAATTTTGTATCTGAACTGTGTATTATCTGTATTGACTCAAATTATTTCTATGGTCTTTCTTTTTCTTGGAATAATGTCAACTTTCATATGGAAGCATTTTATGTAGATATTGTATATATGTTTTTTTTTTGGGGGGGGGGTTGATGGTAGTAGTAGTGATTTGTGTTAGTAGTTTGTTTTTTTTTTTGCTAAATTTGTGTTTGATTTCTATTGTGTATGGAAAATATTTAACAATAAAAATTTATTATTGAAAAAAAAAATTTGTTTGAACATTTTACCATTAATCTGTACTGTAGGCAATGAAACAAAACACATGAACCAATAATGACAAAACTGCCCAATTCAGAACTTTTCCATCATAAAAGTCTGCTTCCACACCCACACTATAAATAGAATGACAGTAGTGTAAGCCATAGGCATCTTGCACAGCGTTTCGCACTTATTTTCAATTTCATTTTTTTTTTGGCGGGGAGGGGGACAAAAGGTCAAAAACCAGGGACACATTTTAAACATTGCTTGTATAATTTTGTAAAGTTGCTAGAATAAAATGTTGTGCTACCATCATGCATTTCACTGGCAGGTTTTGAACCCAGGACTCTATGCACTACATTCAGAACAACATACCACTATCCCACATCAGCAGCTGCCTGAAAAATAGGAAGACTGAAACTTAATAGCCATCATTTAGTGAATTAATTTCTCACTTCTCAGCATAGCTCTTAACCTCAACACAAAAAACATGGACAAACAACAAAGCCAATAATGGGGGAATACAAATTCAGTTCTCACTTCTCACTCACCATACCTCTGAACTGTTAGCACAAAAACAATAATAGGGGAATACAAATTGTTTCATAGGGTATCAATTAAAGTTCAGAAGCACATTTTCTAAAAACTACTAATGCCTTCTAGTGTTTCTATAAGATCAGTCTAGTGATGCCTCTAGCTGTAAACTTTCATGCATTTATGTTTTCTTTAATATCTGCAGAACCATCCTAAATACAGACTATTGAAATGCATTACTTTAAGGTTTTCTTGACAGGTAACAAAACTCCCACTAATACTTGACCATGTCTGAAATATCTAAACAGATATTAAGTGATGTTAATATTCATAAGTGACATACTTTTTTCATACTTCTCTAAGTTTTTCAATAACCAAGTAACATGAACTTGTACGAAACTGCCATGCCTCATATGAAACCTAAAAACAGGATGAACAAAAATGCTGGTTACAGTTTCTACATAACTTGAACATTTACTGATGTATTTAAGTTGTTCATAAAAATTACAAAAATTAACACTAATTTGTTTATTGTATTCAAGCATTTGAGTGTAAGTGAATAATACCATTATGGCAATAAGTTTGCCCAGAACTGTTCTGCCATTTATACTTTTATAGTTAATAAGTACACTTCTATAAATAAGAACACTTGCATTTATCCTGGGTTTATAATTTGAATCATCAAAGACTTAGTAATCAGTGATGGAAAGTTAGAAGGTAACTTTCTAGAGCTCGTTTGGCAGCAATGAGTTCACCACTGCATCTGTCAACACCCAGTCAGTCAGCCCTGATAGAATGTATGCACTTTTGACGCATTCTTTCACGTGGAGTTAAAGCCTCTCATCCTTCTGCCCCCCCCCACACACACACACACACACACACACACACACACACACACACACACACACACACACACACACACACACCTCTCTTACCCTGAGTAGTGCTCGGCCTCTTCTGTTCCATCCTCGCTCGCTGTATCTCCCGGCCCCTTCAGGGCTTGCTTTTGCTGTATCCCCCAGCCGCCATTAATCCTGGAATCCTGGCCCCTTCAGGAGTTGCTGACTGTATCCCTGCCTCTTCTGTTCCCCATTCCGCATTCCAGCCCCTTCAGGGCTTGCTGAGTCGCTGACTGCTCCATTTTTGCTGTATCCCCCAGCCGCCATTAATCCCGGCCCCTTCAGGGCTCGCTGAGTCACTGACTGCCTCTTCTGTTCCCCATTCCCGCCATTAGCTTAATGCCAGCCAGAAATGATGATGCAAGCTCCTTGAGCTCAATTCCGACTAGCTGGTAGCCTGACGGTGCTGACGTCATTGCGCATGTGATGACATCAGCTCTGACAGCGTGAAAATTTAAAAAAAAGAAAAGAAAAATCGGAAATGAAGGGGTGCCACTCGGGAATTTGGGCACCCCTTCATTTGGACCCCAAAACTCTGTAAAAAATGAGTAATTCGGAACGGTTGGGAGGTCTGCCTGTTGCAAAGGATTTATTAGAGGGTGATGTAGATGTCAAAGTTTGTACTTTACAGTCTGATTTGCAAGAGTTTAAAGATTGGATTGCTAAAGTTAGCAACCAGCAAGATCTTGACCTCATGGGTCACTTTCAGATTTACTGTGATAAATGAAATGCATCTGGTAAGATACATACTGATTCTGCTGAATGTACAAAGGAATTTTCTCAGTTTTTGAAAGTCTCACAGATTGAAATTAAGACCTTTACAAAAACAGTTCTTGAAAAAGGTAGCAAAGCTGTCGGTATGATAGAAGAATTAATGGACAAAATTATCTGTTTGCAAATAAAATATGATAAGCAACTGTCTGACACATAGCATGACGTAATTGTTGCAAGGGAGGAGACTAACACATTATGAGCTCAATTAGAGACACAGGAATCTGAGGCTGCTAGAGCAGCAGATTTAGCTAATCAGTATCTTTTAAGATTACAAGCCTTGTTAGATCTAAAGCACTAGAAACTGCTGTGACCAGTCCTGTCATAGCCTCAGCTGTTTTTTCTGCTGAAGTTTATCATCAGTCTAGGATGTTAGAAACTCTCCCTAAGTGGGATGAACAGAAGGGTATTTTTAATAACATGATTACATTTGAAACTTGGGTTCTTAAAACTGTAGGCACTGTATGCAATGATACACTTGAGCATTACTTCTGAAATTTTATCCCTCAGCGTTTTATGGCTTTTATTCAGCAAAAGCAGTATCCAGTACAAACTAAACACCTAAGAATGGCAGCAGTATTATTAGCAAACACTAGAGGGCAATCTCTCACACCAACACTTTTAGAAAAGTTTCAAATGACAGTCTGCGATACTTTGGAGGAACAGGCTGAACATTACCAGCTGGCATATATGATAGTTAATGGTAGTGATAAAAAAGATTTGAAAGATGAACATTTTCAAAAAGCTGTTATGCACTCTATCTTAGATCATTTGGAAGGTGTCCCAGGGGATATCAAACTTATTTATGAGAAATCTTTGAATACACTCACAGAGTTAGTGGATAAATTGCTGAGAGCATGTATTATGTGTAAAGATAATGCTATTCATAAGCAAAAGATTTACACTCTCCGTTCTGCACCCATTGTTGGTGAAGTAAGGGGGAGGGAGCATGGGAGATGGACTAATCAGGGGCAGCAGGTCCCATAGCAGGAAACAGGACAATCATATCAAGGGCAAGTTATACAGGGGCAACAACGGGCAGCATCAGCTCCCCCAGCCACTCAGTTAGCTTCTCAAGTTACTCAATCTATAGAGGGTCCTTCAAAGAGACAGCCTGTGTGTTATTCCTGTAAACAGGTGGGCCATACTAAAAATAATTGTAAATATTATCACTGATGGCACAAGGAACAAGAGGCAAAGGGTAAGTTTCTTACCATAAAAAATTTTTGATAAACCACGTGTGCCACGACAGCAACAGATAATGCAGCCAGCAGTACAAACACAGCACAAGCTTTCATTTAGTTACAGCAAGGCACTTAAATACTAATAACAAAACAGTTCTAGGGCATAAAAGTCATATGGGAGTAGTTAAACGCAGTAAAGGCATTACATCACAAGACTGACATGCATGTATTTTCTTTTTACCTAAAGGCAGCATTGGCCAAGGCTACAGAACTAGTAGCTCCATGTTTAACACATCCCTTTGTGTTACAGGCAGCAGCTGGACCCAACACACTCTCTGTTGTGCTTTTACAGGAGTGGCCACAGGGCTCTGATGCTAGAATGGAAAAGACTTTACACCCCATTACATTCTTCGGTAGAAAGATGACACATGTTGAGAGGGGATATCACCTGTGCATTCAGCAACTTTTGGCCATTTACTGGAGTTTAAAACAAACTGAATACCTAAAAGTGTTTTCTAAAGACATTATAGTACAGACACCACATTATGTCATACAGGCTTTGGTAAATGAGACTCAGTTAAATAAACTGATTGATGACGTCAGTCAAGCAGTGTTTGCAAAATGGTTGGCATTATTTAGTGTCAAGCAAGTTACAATAAAGGCAGGAGATAAGTATTACGTATCTAACTTCATGGGATATGAAGGAAAATGACATGAATGCATCAGGCACATTTCAAATCCAGAAAAACCCATTCTGTCTCCTGATTTTCAGGAAGACAGGCCATCGGTCTTTGTTGACGGTGCTCAATTTTAGGACAATGGACAATATTGAACTGGATTTGTAGTAGTACCAGAAAACCCTTCTATGGGACAGCCGACTCTGATTCAGTTACTGAGACACATGTCTGCTCAGCGAGCTGAACTGGAAGCAGTTTTTTTATGTGTTACAGCATTTTCCATCTGTCAATATCTTTTCAGACAGTGCATACGTAGTTAACTCTCTGCAGCTGCATATGTCTACAAGGGTAAGGAGTGGGTTTGTTGATAATATGGGCAAACCACTCAAGCATGCTACTGTGTTGCAGACTATTTGGAATTTAGTTCATAATCAGTTCCTTGTGGGTTGCTACAGAATCTTAAAGGTAAAAGCTCATCAAAAAGCTACAACTGAAAATTTTCAGTTAAATAACTGTCCTGATCAAATGGCAAAAAAGCATCCATGGAAGTAATGTAATTGTATTCTACAGAACACCTTTCTGGTGTACCAGATAAAACCACTGCAGTACATGCCATACAGACATTTTCAGTTCAGAATTTGCAGCATGATTTGCTGCAGATCCAAACTATGTTTGGACTGCAGGAAGAATTACAAAAATGTACTCTTGTACGAGAAAGTCCAGGGCAATATTATGCAAAATGTTTTGAAGACTGTTCTAGTCTTCCTTATATACTGTATCAACAGGCATGACAGTGAAATTTAATCATCAGGTATTTGGACATTTGGGTACACAAATGTTCTGGCCCATTGTAAAGAACAAGTACTGGCATCCAGAGTTAAAGACAATCTGTGATTTAGTGCATGCTGAATGCTTAATATGTTTGCAGGTTAATGCTCAACTGAAAAAAAACACAGTTACTAAGGGTAACTCCAGTGGATGGACCTTGATATGCCATCCAAATTGACTTTGCAGGTCCATTACTCCCAGATAAAGGTGGGTACCGGTATCTTCTAGTGGTAGTTGATGTTTTTTTCAAAATGGGTAGAAGCAATTCCTATGAAAACAATGATGGCTAAGGCTGCAGCAGAATCCTTATGGAAATACATTTTTTGTCATTGAGGATGGCCACACGTTATCAAATCCAATAACGGGCCACAATTTGTCAGTAACTGATGAAAGCTTTGTGTGATTTGCTTGGTATCCAGCAATGATTTCATGTTTCTTACCATCCCCAGTCTAATGGTTTTGTTGAAAGAATGAACAGGACTGTTAAGGAATGCCTTTAGAAAACCTGCTTAGAAAAGGGCATAAATTGGGTAAAACATTTGCCTGGAATCTTGCTGGGTGTCAGAGAAACTCCACACAGTAAAACAGGGATCTCACCTTTTAAAGTCATGACAGGCAGGAAAATTCCTGTACAACTGCCATTCAATCCTACTGTTAGTACAAACAGACCATTATTAGAAACTGCACAGCATCAACAATGGTTAAAGGATATTTCTGAATTGTGTCAAAGCCTATCAAATATGCAAGCATTCAAATTATGGTCAAAGGATCCTGTTATGCCAGAAGAAAACCTTCCCTCTAGGACACAGGTCATAGTCAAGACGTTCCAGATGGATGGTCCATGGGATAGTAATTGGAAAGGACCCTTTGAAATAATTGCTCAATTAGGACCTCTAGTGTACAAAGTTAAAGGAAAGAAAAGAAGCAAAATGATTCTTGTTCATAGAGAGCAGTTGAAAGTCATTAAGTGACTTCATGTTTTGTGTTTTTTTTGTAGACTTACGGCAAATGCCAAGTCTGAAACAGTTGAAAAATCATCTATCAAAACATCTTTTCAGATTAATACCACTTATGTGGACAGGTTATATTATTGTGCATAATGAAGATTCTGTTTGTTATTGTACTGACTGTACTCATTGGAGCCCTTGGGGTAGATTGTCAAGCAAGAAAACTGCAAGTTTAGGAAATAAACAATGACAACAATACTGTAAAAACAGGTTGGCTTGGATGTTCAAAGATAAATCATTTTTGTGGGCAGAGACAGCAGGACAACTTCACTTGTCCATCTAATGCCGGTTGTATGTTCGGGCACATAAGATTTCCCAGTAATATTACCTTTTCGTCCACGGTTATGGGTCATCATTATATTCAACCAAATAGCCCTAAGGTAACCCTTGAATTTGATTCCAAAGTTTCTATTAAATGTTGTCAATTTCCTATCTTTTATTTGGAAAAAGAAAAGAATTCACAGGAGTATCCAAAGTCAATACAAAAGGTAATCATCGCCTATGTAAAAACGTGTGGTAATCATACTACACAGGGGTGAATATTTTTCCCAATGATAGAGAAATACAACTGATTTGTACTACTGCAGTTTCTGTAATATGTACTAATATCACAGTCATCACAGGATGTAGACATTGGGAATATGTGTTATCATTATTAACAGGCAAACCTACCTCTGTTCATACAGACCATTTGGTTAAAAGGGTCTACTTCACGTTGTCGTAAGCTGACAATATCGAGTCTGATATTGTTGGCATGATAATATCGAAAGTGAAGAACATCGTGCAAGTAAACAGAAATCTCCGTAAGGGTAGATTTCCATTTACCTCAATGTAGTGCGGTCTCAGAGTTAGTATATTTAAGTGGGGGGGGTGTGGGGGATGCTTTCCCCCCTTCCTATGCCATTTAGTTTTTTTTTTAATTTGTTTTTTTTTTATGTTATTCGATGTTTTACTTAATCGATCAATAAAGTTCAACCTTTATTGATTCGATTAAGCAAACTTTTAATAACGTGATATAGACGTGGTTAAAATCCCTTCTACCTTTAAAAAGGTAGGTAGACAGTATCAAAAAGTTGTGGTACATTTTAACATCACATTCTCAGATACAGGCAGGTGCCGATATAAAAGGGCATGGTATGATACTTTGCTGGGAGGTTTGGGTACCGGAATGGGGGCTCTTAATGCAGCTAAAGTTTGAAGTTTTAGCTAATCAATTAAAAACAGTGGGGGAAGATATCTCTCAGGTTGTATATTTACAAGCCTTCTGAAATCCAGACATTTGGAAGGCAAACCTGCATAATGTAAACTATCAGTAGTAAGTTTTAGACAATTATGACGGTATGCAGCTACATCAGGTGAAATTTAATGGTAACATGACAACTTTTGTAAATTAGACAAAATGCATTCTGCAATCTTTGTATGTGGACATTCAAAAAAACAAAATACAAACTGAACTGATGTTACAGAATGAAAATGTTTGGCAATAACTGTTTAATAAATGGGTACCTGATACAGACTGGATTAAATTATATACTGAAGTAACATGTACTCTGCAATACTGCACAAGACAGTTCTCACATTATAATGTTACTGAGACCACTATTATGTGTCAATTTACTGTTACCTATGATACTTCTCATACCAGAAGGGTATGAGTATTGGTCGCCACAGTTGAAAGTAATTATATAGATATGAGGGGGGAAACACATAAAATTGAGTATTGTACACAGACTCAAAATGGACTAATTTGTGGACAGCATTCGCCTGTCTATAAACCATGCTTACTGCAGCATTCTCTTAATTTGTGTAAATGGACTATTATGTCTTCTTCTTTTCAAATGTTTATAGAAGTGGCTCCTCAGTATATTTGTCTAATTATAGATCAAGATATAGGGCATAATATAAAATTACTTTTTGTAGGAAGTGTATCACATGATCTGCCTTTTACAAACCCAGTTTGGGTTTGTAAAAGATAGATCATGTCTCCTAAACCTGATAAACTTCTTTGAAGTGGTCATGAAACCTGTAGATGAGTGTAAAGTGATTCACACAGCTTATCTAGATCTCACCAAGGCTTTTGACACCATCCCCCACTCTGGAATTATAGATAAACTCACTAAACTAGGTATAAATCCCTATGTCACCAGATGGGTTGCCAACTGGCTCACGGACAGAACCCACACTGTGAAAGTAGCAGACTCCAAATCCGACTTCAGACCAGTGATAAGTGGAGTACTACAGGGTTCAGTCCTGGGTCCTCTCCTGTTTGGTATCTACATCTCTGAAGTATAGGATAACACAGAAGGTCTTTGGCTAATGAAATTTGCATATGACTGCAAACTAGGAGCCATAATCAAACTCCAAAAGATGTGGACATCCTACAAAAGGGCCTCACTGAGACAGATGCCTGGTGTCAAAGCCATGGCTTCAAACTCAATGCCAAAAAGTGCATTGTCATCCCCTTTGGTAAAAACTCTGTACCCATGAGCTACAACATAGGCGGCAGTATACTTAACACAGAAAGTGTGATAAGAGACCTTAGGACACAGGTGGACAGTAGTCTCTCCTTTGATAATCACATCACCACAGTAGTCAGGAAATTCTTCTACATGGCACACCTCATCACAAAAGGTTTCTCATCCAGGAAAAAAGAGGTCATTGTTCCCCTCTACTCGTAACTCATTAGACCCATTCTAGAGTACAACGTCTCTTTTGGTATGTACCTCACAAGACATCTACAACAACTGGAAAGGCCACAGAAATACCTCACAAAGAGGATTACCAGCCTCAAACAGATGCCCTATGCAGACCATCTAAAAAAACTGCAGCTTTACTCCATCGCATATCACCTACTCAGAGCAGATCTCTGGCTAACACACAAAGCTATGCCAAACTCAGAGCTTTTGGATATGCTCCACTTAAAGAAATCCCAATCCATCAAAGCTACACGCTCTAGGGACCTAAACCTTGTCACCACAATAAACAGAACATGCTGGAGGGATATATTCCTGTCCCAGAGACATCCCATACTCTGGAACAAACTACCTATCTATATCAAACAAAGCTCCTCATTAGCACTCATCAAGAAAAATCTTGATGATTGGATGGAAGATAGGAAATTCACCCCGGGTATCACCTCTGTGCCTCTGCTCAACAGTGGCACAGGAAAATAATTTTCTTGGGTGACGAAAGCCAGGGTACCCTTTGGCTAGGCTTATAGAGGCCCTAGGGCCAAATAGCCTAGTACTTACCTATGAACCTATGAACCTATGTTGATTTCCTTAAATGGAATAATCAGAACTATGTGTTTACTGAGACCATAGAAGTGAATACTTCCAAGAATTGGAATTATGGCTTAATACAGCTTTCCAATATATCCATATCCTTAGATAATTTAAAAAACATAATGAACAATACTAAGACTCTCAGAGAGTATTTGAAAAAAGAAATACAATTATTCTGCATTATGAGGCATTAAGCATCATTGCAAAAGCTAAACTACTTAGTTTGGCTAAAAAGACCGAAAAAGACGCTGCTCACAATTGGTAGGATATCTTTACTGGTTGGTCAAAATCAGGGAAAAAATGTTAAATTGGTTGATAAATCCTGTAGTAGTAGTAGTGCAAGGCATTATAGTCATATTCACTATCTGAAATTGCTATCTGAGTGGCCATTTGTGAAAAACATATAAAATCCAACAAATCATGATGGTTAACTTAGATAAATTGGAAAAGGTTTCAATGTGTACAACTGAAGTCAAAAATGGACGGTCATTTTTCACTTTTTAATTGAAAAGGGGGAATTGTGAGAGTAATGAACAGGTTAAAAATGGATTTCAGTGGATTTTATTCTGAAAATGTAAAACAAAGTTTGAACTCTTGGCAAAAACATATAGCTTAGCATTCATTGTTATTAGGAGTGAGAAGTAAAGTATTTTATCTTTTATGAACTATGCAGTTTGTGAAATTTATTATCTACAAGCAGGTCAAGATGAACTCTTGTATGCAGCTGTGTCTCGTCAACAGGACATGCAAGATAAGAGTGAGGCAGAGGAGTCGTCCTTCAGGGACAGAATGTTTGAAATATGGAAAACAAACTGTCAGCAGACCAGCTTCAAAAGAAAGACTTATTATTCTGGCAAATTCTCTAAACTGCTGATGCAAGCAGAAAAGACACTATCAAGATTGGGACTTTTTCTTTTGTATCAGAGACTTTGATTTTCCTATCCTTACAGATCTGATGATGTAAGCTGAAGTACAGCTTTGTTATTTGTGTATATCTTTCATTGTTAAACTAGATATCTACTTCATATGCAGAGTAAACAAATGTCGTAAAATCAATACTGACTTTGTGTTTTTGTTTTCATTGAGTAAAGGTACAGACTGCCTAAAGGGTGTAGTGCAACTTTAATTGTAAACAGCCAAATGGCTCAGAGACAGGACCCAGGAATTTAGACTAGGGAAATCCACCTGTATAAAGAGGCCAGTCACAAGTGGAGCCCCTCAGGAATTGGCCCTAGGACCGCTTCATTTTGGTATTTACTTCTCTGAAGTCAAGGCCAATGTGAATGGCATTGTATCCAGATCAGAAAGCTAATAATTTTTCATCTGATGATGGTAATGATAAGAACAATAGAGAAAATCTATTTATTAATAACAAAGCCCCATTGGAAGGTCAAGGGTGGAACTAGATAAGGTTAGAGGACTGTATATCCCAACACAGAATCAGATCAGACTAACAGTAATCAGGATTTTCTACCTGTCTGGAGATCAGAACAATTGGTGAACCAGCAGATACAAATCAGGGACACAGGGCCAAACAAATGGTATTCAAAGGGGCATTACAAAAAGCCATGGAACAGGACTAATGATAAATTATTGAGAGATTCCTGGGATTTTTAATGAGGCTGATACCACAAATTTGGGATGAGACAGACGGTATCCTTACTATTGATGTTGTAGATGTTTTTAACTCCATCCCAACAGAAGAAGGAGTACCAGCCTTCCATGACACAGAAATCGAATGTGGATTGTTATCAGCTGGAAACATTAGAATTTTATTGGATATGGTAGACCTAGTGTTAAATATCAATTTTATTTATTTTGAGGAGAGATTTTTAAACAGTCAAAGGGAGTAGCAATGAGGGCTGCTTGGCTGTTTGTGCCTCCATTTTTTTGCAAATGCAGTATTACTGGTTTAGAAAAAAATAAGATTTTTTTTTTCTGACTATTTCAAGTTTATTAAGTTATATTTAAGATATTTATATGACATGTTTATTTTATGGACTGGCCCAGAGGAAAAAGTTAAGGAATTTATTGACTTTTTACATGGCTCTCTCATTTTTTTGAAATGTACTTACTCTCTCAATACAAAAACTGTTAAATATTTAGACATTCATTTAGAACAAATGGGAGGTGGTTTTAAAATATAACAAAAATTTCATAAACCAACCTTTAATAATTCATATTTGCATTATACTAGTTTACACCCTGTTGTATTAAAAAAAAAACTCTTGTTAGAGGGCAACGTATAAGGGTTGTGAGAATGACTTCATGTACTGGTGATTTGGAAGGTGAAATTAATACACTTAAAAAGATGTTTGTGGAGAGGGGATATCCAGAACCTATGCTTCAGGGTATTACTAATGAGGTCACAAATTCTTGGGGAACAAGATTCAAACCATAATTAAGAGAAGAAATTAATTTAGTTATGAAGAAATCCCCAACAACATCTGGGCACCACACCTGTTTTGAAAGGGCTTGTGCTACAGCCTCTAATGAGTTATCTGGTGACATTAAGAATATTATCAAAAGGCAATTAGAAATTTTTGAAGAGTGGTGATGAGATCATCAAAGTTGTCACAATGAACCCTTGTTAAGACTCTTTAGTTTAAAAATATTTGAGGGGACTAGTACAAAGAGGGATGGAAATGTTAAAAAGGGAACTAATAAGTGAAGAACTTGTAATCAATGTCCCTGGATATTAGAGAAAGATGGCATCGTTTAAAATAATGGTTTCAATTCTAAATGAAATTCATTTTATGAATGGCAATTGTGGATCAATAGCTATTGTCTCTGGCAAAATGCTCGGGGTGCGATGGATTCTACATTGGTAAAATGGAGAGGGCATTGAGAAAAATAATATATGAACACAATTACGGTATTAGTAAAATGAATGTTTACAACGCCCTTTCTAGACATGCAGAAACCTGTAGCAGTTACAACAGATTTTTGTTTGGTATTATAGAAATTGTAAGAAAGTATCCCTGGGGAGAAGTTTTTAGAATGTAAGGAAGTAATTTGGCAACTTAGGCTTAATGCAGCATCCCCTCCTGGCTTAAATGACAGCATTATTTTGCAACTTGCATTCAAGCTAAGAGCCATCAAAATATGATAAATTGATAAAGTAAATAAGGGTTTTATGTGTTTTACATGATATTTACATGTATTGTTCACCTGGCTAATGAATTTTTATGGAATTTTATGAGTATGATTTTAGTATTTTTATTATATCAGTAACTATAATTTACAGTAATTCTAGATACTTTTAAAGTATTTTTAATTACATAAGAATTATAAAAGGAAAGAATTTATTAGCAAACACATGATATGTACAGATTTGTACAGGTAAAAATTACAAAGTAATGAAGTAATTGTGTTATTATACAGTCAAGGCAATATAATGAAAAAATGGTGACTCGGCAGTATTGTCTACGTGTTCTGAGAATATAGGCAGCACAGTATGACAGGGTGGGATGGAGCTATAGATAGATGGTAAGGCAAAGGTGGATAAATAAAAAAATATAAATAATATTAATTTTAAGTAGTGATAAAAGAAAGTTTGAGGAGGTGAGGTTGTAAATTAAGGTGTGAATAACTTAGGGTGTAGGAGTCAGGTTATGGATGGATGAGAACAGAGACATCTGCACTGCATTGCCGTAGGGTGGAGAGGTGTTGTCACAGAGATTTTTTTGAAGGAGGAGATATTATTGGAGGTTCTGATAGCTAATGGGAGAGAGTTCCAAAGCTTGGCAATACAGAAGGAATAAAGCATGTCACCAGCTGGGAGTTTAGGTTTCTCTATTTGCAGGAGAAGTTGATTTTAAGATCTAAGTGGTCTATTTGGGTGGTAGTGGGTTAAGATGGAAGAACAGGCTGGGCAATCTGAGGGTTTGTAAATAATTTAGTGCACTGTGAGCAGCTGTAGGCAGGTTAGAGAATGTGGAAGTTCAAGCCAGTTAAGTGTTTGTATGGCAATCCAGTGATGGGAAGAGTATTTTGCATTGTCTGCAAACTTGGCTCCCTTGTTGTAACATGACACAAGCTTGGGGTGGAGTGAATATTAGTAAGAAGAGGAGTACCATAAAGGAGAGACGGTAGGAGAAAGGTTAAGGCAAAGGTATGCTTAGTAGAACAGGTAAGATAGCATTTATGTCAGTAGAGGGTTCCTAGATTATAGCTTGCTTTATAATGTTATTGTGGATGTGAAGGTCAAATGTCAGGTTTTCCTCCAGAATAACTCCTAGTAATTTAGTGTGGGAGACAGCCTCTTCAGTAGTGTAGTTTTGAGAATGAACGGTGAAATCTGATCTATTAATAGAGAGGTTTTTCTTTGGCGTAAACAATAATGTAGTTTTGTTGGGGTTTAGAGCTAGCTAATTATTAGCCATCCAGATTTCAGATATTGGGAATTGATAAGATTTACCCCCTTTCCAATGAAGGATGCGTGTTTGCTAAGGTTGTTTTTTTCATCGTATTCACAACCATGTTTTTTAGGGATTATAAATAAAGGCAAATGGATGTGAATATCAGGTTTTATATATACAAGCATATGTTATGGAATGGTTATAAAAATTCAAGACATGTTTCTTCATTCGAAAAGTTTTGGAACATTTTATGATCTGTTTTAGTCAAACATTTAAAAAGCTTGTACAGTTTCTGTGCACATTTTGTTACAAAGTGGTTATAATGTCCTAATGGGAAGTGTCATCTTGCAATGTGTCTGTTTATTTTTTAAATGTTATTGATTGGTTGTGGACATGTAATAAAGGATAATTGCCTAAAAATAAAATACAGTTTTAATAGAAGATGCTTTGCATCAACATGCATATTTCTAAACAATAAGATCTATGAAATTCTAATTTATTGCATTATTGGCTAACTGTAATCCCCAGTGACTTACCAGAAAGTCAAAAAGAAAAAAAAGATGAGTGACAGGGCAAAAGTATGAATCAAAGTGAGATACATTATACAAAATCAGCCAAGAGATACGCTGGTCACCACTGAGATCTGGATTTTGATTTAGTAGAAATTCAATAAACAACAGATCCACCCAATTATATATTTTTTTTCAACTTCATATGCCTTTCTTTTACTTTAATTCAACCCTCAGAATGCTACAAATAAAATATGCTTTATGTATCACTCTGTCTGTTTCTTGCTTGAACTTATTTCTGCAGCTTCCCCTTGACAGCAGTTTGACTATTTATGAATCTCATGTTATTTCCCTTCTGTTCTCGTCATTAGCATCAGGCAGTTTTGAATATGAGAGGGGTAGCTACATCTGAGTCAAAGTAAACTTTATTGTCATACAGATCAGCACAGAGGAAAAAGTGGGTTAAATTAATAAAAAAATTAAATTGAATAAAAAGAAAAAAATAAGATACAAAAAAGTAAATAAAGAAAACAAACTTGAAAGCTCTTTTTTCATCAGAAACACAGCAAATACAACAGCAGGAATAGACTCAGTAGAAATATAATGATATGCAAAAAGCATACTATAATAAGAGAGGCAGACATGTAAACTTACCCACCACCAATAAACTTACAGTTCACTGTTTTCATGGTGCAGATGCATGAAGCGAGCCATCCAGAATGTTTCTGTAAACAACAATGATATATTGCACACAAATAATGTTTTACCCATGTAGCACATTAGGCTATGAGTTTGTTATTCAGTGGTCCGATACCATGTGGGAAGAAGCTGTATGCCCTGCATCTAATACTTACATAGTGCTTCCTTGTTAGCAGGAGTTTGAACAGTCCATGAGCCGGATGGTGTATATCCCTCAATAGTTTTTGGACTCTTCCATAGCATATGTTTCAATATATGTCCTGTAGGGAATGAAGGATGGAGCCAATGATTTTTGTGGCCCATTTAACAACCTTATCCAGTGCCTTCTGATCACCTTGAGAGTAATTTCCATACCAGACAATGATGTTGTTTGTCAGTACACTCTCATCATGGCTCTGTAGAAAGTGATTAAGACGTGGGGGAAGGTTAGCTCTACGGAGTCTTCTAATGAAGTGGAGATGTTGTTTGTATGTCTTTATAAGGTAGTAAGTGTTTTTGTCCCAATGTAGGTCTTCCGAGATATGTACCCCTAGGAATTGGGTGCTATTTACTCTCTCCACTGTGTTACCATTGATGATGACAGGGGTGTGTGGCTTTTTCTCCTTCCTAAAATCAATGATGATTTCCTTGGTTTTCCCAACATTTAGTACTAACTTGTTGCCAGTGCACCGATGAATGAGTTTATTCACCTCCCCCTGTAGGGCTCCTCGTTTTCCTTCTTGATAAGGCCAATTACTGCGATGCCATCTGCAGATTTGATGATTCTAGTTGACTGATGTGTAGCTATGCATTCATGTGTTAGAGCTGTGAAAAGACGTGGACTGAGTATGCAACCTTGTGGGACCCCGATATTTTGGGTGATGCTGTTTGAGAGATGCTTTTCCAACTCAAACTATTTGTGGCTTTTCAGTTAAGAAGTCAACGATTTAGTTGCATATTGTGTTTTCTATGGCCAGTTTACTCAGCTTACACAGCAGTTGTTGTGGAATAACTGTGCTGAAACCAAGCTGAAGTTTATGAACAGCATGTGTATGTAAAAGCCCTTATTTTCCAGGTGGTCCAAGTGTTAAGGCTATGACACCTGCAGTAGAAGGATTTGCCCTGAATGTGAATTGTAAAGGATCAAATGCAGTAAACATTTAATGATGCTGCAGATGATTTCTTGGGCAGGGGGATGATGTTGGTGGTCTTAAAGCATGTGGGCACTACTTCCTGGTTGAGAGATAGAGTGAAAATGTCTGTGAAGACTGGTGCCAGCTAATCAGCACAGGTTTTAAGTAGCTTCCCCAGGATCAGATGCTGAACATTTGCTTTGCCCAGATGAACCTTACATAGGTTTTTGTGTACTTTTTCCTAGCTGAGGCATAGCAATGTGGCATCTTCATTTGTGGGTAGTCTCTCTGGTGAGGTTCTATTTGATTCCTCAAATCTGCTGAAGTAGATGTTTAGCTTGTTTAAAAAGTCTGGGTTATCATAACATCCCGTGGATGGTGGCTTATAGTCAGTGATGTTTTGAATCTCGGTTATCATCACATCCCATGGATGGCGGTTTATAGTCTGTGATGTTTGTATCTGGGTTATCATCACATCACATGGATGCTGGCTTATAGTCAGTGATGTTTTGGATCTGGGTTATCAACGCATCGCATGGATGGTGGCTTATAGTCTGTGATGTTTTGGATCTGGGTTATCATCACATCGCATGGATGGTGGCTTATAGTCAGTGAAGTTTTGGATCTAGGTTATCATCACATCCCATGGATGGCGGTTTATAGTCTGTGATGTTTGGATCTGGGTTATCATTACATCACATGGATGGCGGCTTATAGTCTGTGATGTTTTGGATCCCTCTCCACAGCTGCTTGGGATCTTTCAGATCAGAGAGGTATCTCTGTATTTTTAGACTATAGGCCTGTTTTGCTACTCTCACACCTTTGTTCAAGTTAGCCCTGGTCTATTTCAAAGCCTCTCTGTCTCCAGCCTTAAAGGCAGCATAGGTTCATAGGTTCATACTAGGCTATCTGCCCTAGGGCATTTATAAGCCTAGCCAGAGTGTGTGTGGCTTTCACCACCCCTTAGGATGAGAATACTATACCCATTAGTTTGCTGTGCCTCTGTCCAGCAGTGACACAGAGATGATTCCCGGGGTAAACCTACGATCTCCCATCCACTCGTCAAGATTTCTCTTGAATAGAGTCAGTGAGGGGCTCTGCCTCACATGGACTGGGATTCTGTTCCATAGTGTAGGGAGTCTCTGGGTGATGAATCTGTCCCTCCAGCACGTCCTATTTATATCCGTGTTGAGGTTTAAGTCTCTTGCTCTCGTGGCTCTGGTGGATTTGGATTTTTTGAGGTGGAGCATGTCCATTAATTCCGGGTTGGACATGGCCTTGTATGTCAGGCACAGATCACCTCTGAGCAGACGGTATGTGACTGAATAGAGCTGGAGTTTCTTCAGTCGGGCATCGTATGACATATGTTTGAGCCCCTTTATCCTTTTGGTGAGGAACTTTTGGGGTCTTTCCAACTGCTGCAGGTGTCGGGTAAGGTACATTCTGAATGGGGCGTTGTACTCAATCATTGGTCTGATAAGTGAAGAGTACAGGGGTATAATGACCTCTCCTGATCTGGATGTGAATCCCTTCATGATCAGGTGGGTAATGTAGAAGGTCTTCCTAACCACTTTGGCAATGTGAGTGTCAAAAGAGAGGTTACTGTCAACTTGGGTCCACAGGTCCCTGATAACTTCTTCCGTGTTTAATGGATTACCACCTATGTGGTAATTAGGGGTTACCTTGTTTTTCCCAAAGGGTATGACTATACATTTTTTGGCATTTAGCTTAAGGCCATGGCTCTGGCACCAGTTATCCATTTCTATGAGACCTTTCTGGAGGATGTCTGTGTCTGATGGAGTGTCAATTATGGTGCCCAGTTTGCAGTCATCTGCAAATTTTGTCAGCGACAATCCCCCTATGTTTGCTTGCACTTCAGAAAAATAAATGCTGAACAAGAGGGGGCCCAGGACTGAGCCCTGTGGGACACCGCCCGTGACCGGCTTAGAGTCTGACATGGCACCAGCAACTGTAACCCTGTGTGTTCTGTCCTTGAGCCAGTTTGCAACCCATCTTGTGACATATGGGTTTACATCTAAGCTGGTGAGCTTTTCTATGATGCCCGAGTGGGGTATTGTGTCGAACGCTTTTGCTAGGTCAAGGTAGGCTGTGTGAACTGCCTTACCCTCATCAATGGCCTTAGTGACTGTTTCAAAAAAGTCGACCAAGTTCAAGAGGCAGGATCTGCCCTTGACAAAGCCAAATTGGGTAGGATCCAGTGTCTGTAGGTCCCCAATGTCTTTATTTATGATTTCCATTATGATCCTCTCCATAGCTTTGCAGACAAGGCTCGTCAAGCTTATGGGGCGGTAATTTTCAGGGTCCGTAGAAGCACCGCCTTTGTGGAGTGGGACCACAGTTGCCATACGCCATTCTTTGGGTACGTATCCTGTAGTAAGGCTAAGATTAAACAGCAGCCTTATGTGTGGGTTTAGTTCCTCATTGAGTTCATGTAGCACACAGCCGGGGACACCGTCCGGTCCCATTGATGCTGTGTTTTTTGCTTTAGAGAGAGCAGCTCTCACCTGGGCATCTGAGATGTTTGGGAGGCTAGACTCTGGTGGGATAGATATTTCTCCTTTTGGGGGGGAGGGAGAAATTTGCACTGAACCTGTCTGCCAGTATGTTGGCAATGTCTGTGGGTTCAGTGATTTTTTTTATCATTTTGGACTAATTCTGAGCATATCTGGGAGTTTCCACCCAGGTTTCTAACATAGCTAAAGAAGGCTTTAAGATTGTCTTTTGTGTCATTAGTGATTTTTCTCTCAAAGTTGGCCTTGGATGATTTTATGAGTGATCGTAGTTTTTTGCTAGTATTGATCAGAGATGCCTTCCCATTTAGGGATTTTGCTCTGTCATGTAGTAGCTTTCTCCTCTTGTTGTAGAGTTTGTTTATGGCTGGAGTCCATCAGACCGGGTGCCTGCCTTTGGTGGAAAGGGTCTTGATTTTATTAGGGATTGCTTGATCCATACATTCCTGGAGGTGCTCGTAGAAGGCATTTGTAAGGGTTTCAGCAGTGTGGGTTGTGGTTTCCACTGGCTCGGGGGCCTTGAAGGATACCACTCCAGTCTTAAGAAGTGTGAAGTTTGCTTTTGAGAAGTTCTTCACTGTGGTCTTTTGCTGGGGGTGGGGCGGGATGTGGATCTCCAGTGAGATTAATTTATGGTCTGATCTCACCAATGAGGGATATACTTCCGGTGTGGAGCATTTTGTCCCCATGTTTGTGATGATCAGGTCTAGTATATTTTCTCCTCTTGTGGGAATGGTGACTAGTTGTTCCATAGCATTTGAGTTTATGAACTCAAGGAACCTTTGGGCTAGGGTGTTGGGGCTTGAGTAATGTTCCCAGTCTATGTTTGGGTAGTTGTAGTCACCCAATATGATGGTGTTTGGAGAGACATTCATACTCTCCAGTCTCTTCAGGAAGGCTGTGTGGGTTTCCTGAGTTTGAGAAGGTGGTCTGTAGCATGTTACAAACTGTAGGGCAGTTTTACCTATGGTTAATTGCACCTGGATGGTCTCCAATGCTTCGTGCGTTGCCACTAACCTGGAGGTGTGGGTATCCTTTATGAATATGGATACTCCCCCTCCTTTTGTGGTTCGGTCCGGATTTTGGGGCCAGAACACATGATATGAGGTATAACCTGATAGTGCTGGGGTGCTCTCAGGAGCCTTGAGTCATGTTTCAGTCACAGCACAGACATCGATGTTCTCCATACTGAGAAGGGCTTCGAGGGCGTGCATCTTGAGGTTTAGACTTCTGGCATTGAGCAGTATTACCCTTAGTTTTTCTCCATTTTTGTTTTCTAGGGCGGTAGGTTTATCATTTGAGCCTTGCCTAAAAAAGGCACTATGGGGGTTGCAAGAGCCTTTGCCAATATCCAGAAGCCCAGGGGTGACAGGTGCAAGCCGTCCCTTGCGAAGCAGCGTGGCTTGTCAAGCATGTCATCCCAGGCAGACAGACATTGGATCCCCTTAGAATGACACACTTCCCCTTAGAATGACGCGCTCTCAGTAATTCATATACCTCAGTGGTGAGCCAGGGTTTTTGGTTGGCTGTGGTGATTACATCCTTCAGGGTAGTGACATCCTCAGTACATTTTGTGATGTATCCCACAACCATTTCAGTGTACTCATCCAAATTAATACAATGATTTGTGGTTGCAGCCTCTTTAAATAGATTCCAGTCAGTGCATTCAAAGCAGTCTTGCAGAACTGAGGTAGCACCTTCAGGCTAGATCTTTATTTGCTTCTTGAAAGGTTTTCCCCTTACTGGCATTGGTTTATGGGGGGGGGGGGTAAACAGGACAGAAATGTGATCTGAGCTACCAAGATAGGGGTGGAGAATTGCCTCAAATGCCTGTTTGATATTTGAGTGCACTTGATCCAAGAGTGTTTTGACCTCTTGTAGAGAAGTTTACATACTGTTGGTAGATTGGTAAAACAGCTTTCAGTTTGAATTGATTGAAATCCCTAGGTAAAATGTTGACACACTCTGGGTTCTTATTTTGCAGATCACAGGCCAACTGGTACAGGCTGGTGAGTGCTTCATTAGTGTTAGCACTCAGATGTATGTAAACTGGAGTTACAAAGATAGTTGAAAACTCCCTGGGCAAGTACAATGGGCAACATTTAATTGTGAGGTATTCAAAGTCAGCTGAACAATAGCTTGTGATGACATCATTGTTTTCACACCAGCTGTTGTTGATGTATATGCAGACTCCCCCACCTTTTGTTTTGCCACTTAGAGCCTGTACTCTGTCTGCTCTGAATAAGGAGAATTTGTCTATTCCAACAGCTTGCTGATATTTGAATTTAGCCAAGTCTCAGTGAATATAATAATACAGCTGTTTCTTATCCTACTGTTTGTGTTAATGTCCAGCCTGATAAAGTGCATTTTGTTATGCAGATATCTTACGTTAGCCAACAACACAGAAGGAACTGCAGGTGTGAGTGGAGCTTTTCTTAATCTGATGCTATCAGGTCTGTTGCCCCTTTTCCTAGGTCTGTCACATCTGCTATACTTTCTTTATTGAGTTTTATTGTTTATTTGACAGACAAAACAACTACAGAGTCTAGATGAATCTTCAGAAGTGTCCCCAGTTCATTTAGTGATTCACACCCCACAGGGCCTGCAGACATCAGCCCTGCAAACCAGTCACATGGTGAGTCAGATTCCAGAAGATTCAGCAGGGTAAAATGTCCATAACACCTTCCCACATTCAAAAAATCAGTAAAATTAGTAAGTCCAAGTAAATCCACTGCAGAAAATGAGCTAAAGTGAGTAGGGCATTTGCGAGTCAGAGTAGCCGCAGCGATGTAGGGCACCACAATTTTTTTTACAACCATAAGAAAACAAATGAACACAACAGGTAACTGGTTCTACCAATAGCATTAGTGCAAAGTCTTAAATCTATACGTGTGCATTGTCAGTCACAGATGACCAAATTCACACCTGAGTTGGATAGTACAGCCGTAGAATTACGGTTCTGAGCTGGTTCAAAACAATCACAAAGGTACATGGAAAGGCTCTTAAAGGGATAGTTTCACCCACATGCCAGAGTTTTCTCATGAAAGAGTGCACTTTCTTCCTTGTAACCACTCCATGAAGTACCACATACACAGATAACATTATTACATATTATCTTTTGTTTTTAACCTTTGCTTGGGTTTACATTTTTTTCTGCACGCCATTTTTGCTTTCTATGAAGTCTCTTGTTATTTCCTTTTGACATTTTCACAAAATGCATGGCAAAGGCTTTGTATGGTTCATGCCAGTAGAGCTAAGGCACCCACTAATTAGGTGAATAATTCTAGTTATTGCAAAGGTCAGTAAAGACTGCATGCTTAAGCTGATAGTCACAGATGTTTAGTTTCACTGTTTATTTAGAAAATGTGAGAACCTAATGGTTAGTCATTTAATCATTTGTCAAACCTGAGAATGCTGAGTATGATGTAGCCAGTCTGCAGGTGTTAACAGTGGTGTCCTTTATAACTACATACATGTTCTGACAGTACTTTTACAAGGGGCTATGCCACCCATCTGCCCTGACATGGCTGCTTTATGTCACTAAATATAGTAACACTTGGTTGCTCTACCTCTGACTAAAGTACTTTCTTGTAAAAGTCAGTTTGCCTTTTAATCAGATAGAGAGTGAAATTGTTTTTTTTTTCTGATTTTTCCCCTGTGTCTTACCTACACTGCGCCTCCCCTTATCGGACTTAGCTCTTTGTTCCCCATACTAAAGATGTACCCAGGACAGTATGGGGTGGCTTTCAGAGAAGACCGCCATTCAGGCAGCCTTGAAGGTTGTTTCCCTGCTCACATTTCAATAGGCTGTAAGGAAAGGAAATATTTATATTGTTTTATAAATCTTAACCCTCCATTGTTGACATCAGCACCAACATCACTACAGGGACTAGCAACACCCCACTTCTATGCATGCAAGGACTACCAACACCCCACTTCATTGCATGCAGGGACTACCAACACCCCACTTCAGTGCATGCAGGAACTACCAACACCCCACTTTGGTGCATGCAGGGACTACCAATACCTCACTTCTGTGCATGCAAGGGCTACCAACACCCCACTTCAGTGCATGCAGGGACTACCAACACTCCACTTTGGTGCATGCAGGGACTACCAACACCCCACTTTGGTGCATGCAGGGGCTACCAACACCCCACTTCTGTGTATGCAGGGACTACCAACACCCCACTTCTGTGCATGCAGGGGCTACCAACACCTCACTTTGGTGCATGCAGGGTCTACCAGCACCCCACTTTGGTGCATGCAGGGACTATCACACCCCACTTCTGTGCATGCAGGAACTACCAACAACCCCCTTCTATGCATGCAGAGACTACCACACCCCACTTCTGTGCATGCAGGGACTACCAACACCTCACTTCTGTGCATGCAGGGACTACCAACACCCCACTTCTGTGCATGCAGGGACTATCACACCCCACTTCTGTGCATGCAGGGACTACTAACACCCCACTTCTGTGATTCTTGCTCCTTCTTATATGCAGACAAGGATTACTATGACTTGCTTGGTTAACTACAGCTCATGTTCCTTCCAACACAGACTCCTGCTTTCAAGGCTCCTGGACCTGCAGTAGAGCCATTCAGACAACCCCTGCACCCTTCCCTCAGAATGGGTAAGCCAGAGCTGCTCATCCCCTGTTATCCCTGCCTGGCTATTCTGGCACGTAAGCTGCTGTTTGAGATCAGTTTGTTTCAGACACAGTCGACACATTATCCTGCTCTAGACAGCCAGTGTGTCCTGGGGGTGGATTTAGTATATTCAAATATGAGGAGAGTACCTGAAAAGGCAGCAGAATGGAAGGGTACAGTAGGGCAGAGCCACCTGCAAAAAATATTTACTTCTACAACTGTAATACTTTTGATATTTTGTTAGTGCTGCTTAAGTTCTGTTACACAGATATCTGACTATTTCAATAAGTAACTTTCTTTGGTTCATAATGAAAGTCATTATTCAAAAAACAAGAAGGAGAGGTCTTAGAGTTACAGCTGAATCTGAGCAAAAGCATTAATTAAGAGCATGTTTCAGTCATATTTTTCAAATGCACTGTAAAATGCCATGTAAGTGATGGCAACTGATAAATATCAAACAAAGCCATTTGAAAAGACAAATTGATATCTTTCCAAGAACCAGTTGAAAGAATAGGAAATCGGGAAATCATAATATTACCATTGTAAGGCAGAGGAGAGGCAGGGCGATGGTAATATTCTTGCCAGAACAGTGTACCTGTGGTCCAATGCAGTGTCACCAGGGATAAAAAAAACCCCTCAAATGTGTAATAGCATGATATTGTCATAACAGCTGCTATCTGCCCATTTTATTGTGGCTCCTTATTGACATGCCAACACTTGAAATGCTAAGTGCCAACAACCCCCCCCCCCCGCAAAAAAAAAGAATAAATACACAGTAGAAGAGCTAATTTCTCCCTTAAACTTCTTTTTGCAAGGAGGACAAGCCCCCACCCCCCCAACTGCGAGATTACTATATCTTACAGAAAAGGGAATATTCCAAGAAATGGCATCTCATACTAAATCCGATCATTTGGCATTGAGTCTCTGTAATTTGGGACTTGCTCTAGCAGGTTCTGAAATTTCAAATGCATACTTTTTAATAGCAAATCAGGAAATAAATTAACATTAGTGCATTGGTTATAGCGGTTGGTTCTGCAGTTTGGGTGTGAGATGGGGTGCCTCTCTGCAGAATCTGCATGTCCTCCCTGTGGCTGCACATATTTTTATCAAAGTCGCTTGTTTCCTTTCATCTTTTGATGACATACCTGTGGATGAATTTGTGAATCGTACTAATACTAACTGAAAACCTGTGTGAGTGAGGTTATCATTGTAAAGTTATTCACCTGCTCAAACCACCTACCATCAGCTTCATGAACCACGGACCTTTCTCTGAAGAGATTGAACCTTAACTATGAACTGTCAGTGTTATGCATATAATCACAGGTAAAAATGTTCATAGACATATTCCAGTAACCCTAACATTGATAGTGCCGATTATCAGTTGCACATAAATGCATTTCCTGCAGACACACAATTCAAAGTGTTCAGATATGAAGAATTTCTCTTTATGACTAAATATATTTCCATTGCATCTGATATTCCCACAGAGATTGGCATTAAGGAAGATACTTAGACCCAATCTGCATAATATTTGAGCTACAAAATATGAAATACAGAGAAAGCATTCATTCTCTTCTGGAGTTCCTTGACTGCATCACATTCCAGCCACGTACCTTTATCATCTCTGTATGAGTCAATAACCCAAAACATTATAATAGAATTTTTGGTTAAGCTTGCTGTGCCCCTTCTAGTTCCCCTAAAACTAACTAATTCTGTATATTACTTTGTATTTAATCTAATAGCATCATTTTGCAATGGATATTTTTCTTGCAAGAAGTCACTCATGTTTTATACATTTTTAAACATTAAAAAAAAACTACCTTGCTAACAGCCACTGTTGGAGATATTTACATTAAAAGAAATAACATTTTAAAGAAAACATGTTATATCAGTCACATAAATATTACTGTTAGTAATTATTGCTCTATAATGTGCATGGGAATGTGAATATGAGAAAAACATACCAGCACAAAGTGGTGTAAATATATTGTTATTTAATTATGGCATATAGGCAAAAATAATTACAAAAACCAAAGAACCAGACTGGTTTAGGCTACATAAATCCTTCCTCAGTGTAAGCCATACAGTTCACTAATACCATTCACCATTAAATATATACAGTTAGTGATATGAGCCCTTCTCATTGGATAATTAAAACTGTTCATTTAGACCAGGGGGAAATAAACCACCCAACTTAATTATCCACTTTTTTTTTATTATTTAGAAAGGAGTGCCAACCAATTTTATTACATTTATCTCCTATAATCCTGTCAGTGTTGGTGAATCTAAGATTTGCAGTTGTTTGTGTAAGGGAATGCTTGTATAAGGCATTAGATTGTCTTTTATTTCTGATATCGCTAAAGTGTTCAGTCATACGTAGTCTTAACGGTTGTGATGTCTGTCCAGTATAGAATGCTGAGCAAGAGCATGTGGCAAGATAAATGACCCAGTTTGTATTACAAACATTTTGTATCAAATACTATAGCTGTGTTTTTGCTGGAAAATTGTTTGCATTTATTTACTCTAGAACAGTGTGTACAATGTCCACAAGGGAAGCAACCATGTAGATGTTCAGCCAGGATTGTTTGTTGTTTGTATCTATCAACAACCTGCCAGCGTTTGTAGTGGCTAAAATGTGAACCTAATGTTTTACCTCCTAAAGGAAAATGAACATTTGTGATTAAGAATGTTGGATAATTTGTGGTCAGTTACCAATATATTCCAATGTCAATTGATGCTGTCCATCAATATGTTGGTATTACGTCCATATGTGGTTAATAGACAAATATCAGAAGCCCCCAACTGATGTATATCCTGATAGGTCAATAATTCCTTCCGATCCTTGGTAGATGCCCAATTGCTTGCAGGCAAAATAATTCCAGATTTGTAGCCTCTGGTTTTAAACCTGCAAATCAGGTCTTGTCTATAATGCTCATAACTATCTGGATTAGAACAGATCCATCTCATATGAAGAAATTGTGATTCCGGAATGTTCCTTATACTGTGAGGAGGATGGAAACTGGTTGTGTACAATAGTGAATTATATCATGGGTATTTTCAATATACTTGACTATCCAAGGTATTGCCAATGTTTCTGGTGACAAAAGCATCCAGAAACATGGATCCAGAAATGTAATTTGTTGTATATCATAATTCACCATAAAGTGTATACCCCACTTATTACCATTTAAATATTCCACTAATTCTGATAGATAATCACTGTCTGCCCTCCAGACCATCAAACAGTCATCTAGACACCATCTCCATATGTTTATTTCTTCCAGATATATATTATGAGTAAAGTCATAAATCAATTGTTCTTCAACAAAAGCCATAAACAAATCGGCATAAATTGGGCAAAAAAATCCCCCATGGCAGTGCCTTGCAACTGCCAAAACATCTACCATGATAGCAAAAGATATTTTTGGTACGTACGTGTTCTGCTAGACAAACCAGGAACGTATTGAACCCTGGTGGATATAGTTTAGATCTATCTAACCAATATTGTAAAGCCTGGAATCCCACCCAATGGGGAATGTTGGTGTATAGCACTGTCACATCAAGCGTGCATAATAACCACCCAGGTTCTAACTGCATATCAGAAACGATGTGCAAAAACTGTGTAGTATCTTGTATCTGAGATCTGACACATTTTAACAAAGGCTTTAGATATTTGTTCAGGAACTGGGAGAGTGGTTCAGTGAGTGAACCTTTCCCAGAAACAATTGGCCTACCAAGTAGGTTTTCTAAGTTCTTGTGAATTTTTGGTAATAGGTATAAATATTGATTACAAGGATCAGACACCATGAGATGGTGTAAATATGAATCAGTAATGACCCCTTCTTCTTTAGCATCATGGAGAAATTGGTTGATTTCTTGTTTGAACCTATGACATCAGTCCAAAGGCATATACATATAGTAACGGCCATCACTAAGTTGTCTTTCAGCTTCCCCATGATATTTAGCTCAATCCATGACTACCACAACCCCACCTTTGTCTGCTGGTAGGATAACTTAGTTTTTTGTTATTTTGAAGATTCAATACCTCTTGTTGTTTGATCTTTGAGAGAATATGAGACAAAAT